>NW_023657653.1:0-2500 GCF_015228065.2 Penaeus monodon
ACACTAGCAATACACAATGCGACTTAAAACTAAATTGTACCATGCATAGATAATTGTTCACTAGACATCGATCGCTAATGCTGGCTTTTAAATTGTTTTTCAGGCTGTCCTAAAGAAACTGAGATAATAAGCGATTAAAGGGTAACCGTCATGTACCCCCTTTGAGTCACCGACCTTCGTGGCTCAGAGGTACCGCCTCTGACTCGGACCCCGGGCGGCCTTTGAGATCGGTCTCGCAAAAGCCAAAGCGTGAGGTGCTCACGCGCAGGCCCGTCGGGTAAGTTTTCTTCTACGCCAACATTGTCTTTAATACTTTTTATCATTATCATTTTCAAGATCATCATTATTACTTCGGATGTTATCATTATCATTTTTCGCTGTTATTGTTTCTGAACCTTATCATAAAATTATCCTGTTTTACTGTCATTGTTAATGTTATTATTAATATTGTTGTTGTTGTTGTTGTTGTTGTTGTTGTTGTTGTTGTTTATTTTTATTATTATTACAATTACTATCATAAGTTTTATTTATTATTACTGTTGCTATCTATTTTTTCCATTATTGTTAGTGATCATAATCCTTTTTTTATTATTATTATCATTATGATTATCATTATTCTTATTATTATTATTGTTGTCATTCTTTTAGCATAATCATTATTGCTATTTTTATCGTTATCATTATTGTTATCATTATTATTTTTAAATTATTATTATTATTATTATTATTATTATTATTATTATTATTATTATTACTTTACTGTTATTATAATCTTAATTATTATTGTTATTTCCTCATTCTCCTTATTATCATTATCATTATTATTATTATTATTATTATTACTATACTATTATTATTGTCCTCACTATTGATGTTATTATTATCATCATTATGATTGTCATTATAAATTATTCTCATTACTATTTTTATTATTATTATCATTATTATTATTATTATTTTATATATTATTGTTGCTGTTGTTATTATTCTCATTATTTTTATTATTATTACTATTTTTATCATTATAATTATTATAGCCCTAATCATCCTTATCAGTATCCTTACTATTATCATAATCATTTCTAACCAAAATTTATTGGTCACTATAATTATCATTAATATTATCATCATCATTATTACCATTATTATTTCATCATTATCATTAACATTATTATTACTAGTAGTAGCATCATTATCTTTGGGTTATAATCATAATTACTATTAGAAACACCTCCCCCCAATCCCGTTGGTGTCGTAGGGAGCTTCGGAAACGGAGACTGAGGCCCAATGTTGGGATCTCTCCCGCCTTGGGCCTCACCTCGAATTAATTTTGCACGGTTCCCCTTCTCCTCGTGGTCTCCGTCTCTTCTTCACCCCTTCTACTATTCACTTCGTACGGTGTGAGAGCCGTGTTGCAAGGGATGAAAAGCTGACTTTGTGCCAGTCATGAACGGCCTGGGGAGTTACGGGCACTTTTATTCCCCTTTTTTTATGCCTAGCCCTTACCCCTCAAGGAGACCCTGAGGGGTGGACTGTTTTACTTCCTACACACTCTATGCTTCCTTGGCAAGTAATAAAGACTTGATACCTCTATTAGAGCAAAGTGGCTTGCCTCTTCATCAAAAAGCCCCACTGTTTTCAAATTCTCCCGATTCCCCGACCCCATGCTCTACTTTAAACCATGACCTAAATACGCTAACTGCTACCTTGTCCTAAATGTCTACTATCACATCTCCACCCAGGTCAACACTCAACCTCCAGGAGACATTTCTACTCTCCCAACATTCTCACTTTATCCTCTCTACCTCAAAAAAACTTTCCTCGTCATCTACCCCATCCTCCCTTATTACTTCTCCGTAATACTACCTATCTCAAACGCTACTCCCCTCTTCACTCCTCTACAAACATCTTAAATACTCTTTTTTAGCCAACCCAAATGGACCAATTTTTCGTGATCCCCCACAGCTTCGTACTCTGATAACACTCTCCTCTTCGAGCAATGTCTCTAAAAAAAAGCAGGGAAAGTTTCATTCCACAACCCCCCGATCGTTCCCGTCTCAGCACAGTTACATCCGAAACCCAAACTATAGTATTAACAACCAGACAGACTTCACTGGCAAACCATTCCTGCCGAACTTCATCCCACCCTTAATACTCGTACCGGAACTGTCCTCTGTCTCCCCAACAAAATACCTTGTCTATGAAAAAGTATCAGATTATGGAGAAGACTTACTCGCCTGCCTCATGGACTATGATGCAGTATCATACATTGCTCCACCATTCCCCTTAGAGGCTCTTAAGACCCCTGGCAACATTCTCAAATTACTTTTCGTAGACATACCTCCCTTAATGTTTACATTTGTGGAGAATCACTTTCCGTCCGACCATATGAACCTCGATCAAACCCCACTTTAAACCTTCCTTTATCCCCGATGTGATCTTTCTACTCGGGTTTTTTCGCACTAATAAATTGAATACTGTAAACTAGCAGTCTCCTCCA
>NW_023657653.1:7500-22500 GCF_015228065.2 Penaeus monodon
ATCATTATTATCATTTTTAGTTTTTTTTTTATTATCATTATCATTTTACATTATCATTATCATTATATTATCTTATCGTTATCATTATCTTATCTTTATCTTTTCATTTATTACATTATCATTTTGTCTTATTTTTACCATCATCACATTTTCATCACATCACATCATTCTTTTTTTTTGTAATCAATCCCTCATATTAGTATTTTTATCTGTTTTTGTTATCAATATTATTACGTTTAAATTCAGACCTTATTACATCATTATTAATATTATAACTTGTTATCATAACAATCATTATTTTCTTTTTTTTATTTTCATTATCTAATCTATTATAATTATTTATATTGATTGTTCTTAAATTACATTAATATTTTTATGATTCCCATAATCTCTTATTATTATTTTCTCTCATCATTTTTTTTCTGTATTAACATCATCCCCTTACCTTTAATGTTTGTTGTTTTTTGCCCTTTTTAGCCAGAAAGGAACCTCTGACCCAGAAACCCTTTCCCGTAGCCCCTAAAATCCTCGTTTCCCCCGTTTGCGATTCAGTCCCGTTTTTCCGTCGTGGTTTTACAACAAAATAATAAAAACAACTTTAATAACTTGTTTTTTTCTTCTTCTTTTTCTTCTTCTTTTTTACGCGTTTTTTGTCTTTTTTTTAGGTTTTTTTTGTTTTTTTTGTGATCGTCCCCGTGATTTATTTTTTCTCTTCTTTACATGTAAAATTCGCTTTACTGGTCTGCTTTTTTTTAATAGTTTTTTTAATATTGTTTTTTGGGTTCTGTTTTTGGCTTTTTATTGTTTTATGTAGGTTTCTAAATTTTTTTATTTTTTTTATTTGTTTTTTTTTTGTTTTATTTACGATTCCTCCTGACATTTTTAAAAATTGTCATGTGTTTAATTTAAAGTCTATTGGCTTTTGAGTCCAGATGTGTATATATTGCCAAATTTACCACCAAATACGTCAGTCTCAAGCATGAATGTATTTTTGCCCCTTTTTTACTCGAAACATGGGCCAAGCTACAGCAACACAAAGCAATTATCATTTTCATTTATTAAGAGTGAGTGATTCTCTTTTCTAAAAAAAAACTAAATTTCAGTGACGCCTTAGGGTTTTTTTTGAAGGTTTGCTTTATTTTTTTTTATTATTCACTCTTTTTGTTTTTTTTCTTACATTTACCTTGTTTTTTTTTTAACTTTTTTTTTGAGATGCCACAGGTGTTATGCTGCTCCGTATAGAGACTTTTTTTCAGCCCTTTTTGTTTGGGATTTTAGACTATTTTTTTATTTTCTTTTAACGAAACCTTTAAGTACTCCATTTGAAGTTGCTTTTATTTTTTCAGGCAGATTAATATAACATTTAAAGGGGCCCTTTTAAAAAATTTTTCCCTATAATTCCATCCTTTATAAATTTAGTATCTTCAAATGTTTTTTTGACTTAACTTAATTATAAAACTTTTAAGAATAACGCGGAAATTTTTTCCCCAAAAGAGTTAGCCCCCCCCCCCCCCAAGCTCCCACCTAAAGGGGGATCTGTACACGGGGGTCGAAAAAAAGTTCAGAAAGGGCCCTTCTGCACATGGGGGGAAGTTAACAGTGGGGGACCCCGGGCCCATGATATACTTTCGATACCCCACATCATTACGAAAATTCTTATTACTTCTTTTTTATCATCACATTCATAAAATTAAAATCACTCTAGACATCGATTTTAGTATGGCCTATAAACGAGGGGCCTATAGGGTGGATAATGAGCGATTAAAGTAACCGTCATTTTTCCGCTTGGCCCGGGGACCTTCGTAGCTCAGAGGTACCCCCCCTGCTCGGGCCCGCGGCTGAGATCAGTCCGCGAAGCCAAGCGTGAGGTGCTCACGCGCGGGCCCCGTCGGGGAAATTTTTTTTACTTTTACAGCGTGTTTAATACACTGCTGTTTTTATTTTCATCTTCAACGTTATATTTTAATATTTTTTTTTCGTTTTAAATTTAAACACCCTTTTTAAAATATCATAATCTTTAAACCCTCATTTTTATTTTTAATTTTCCCTTTCTTTTTATGATCTTTTTTGCTGTGTGTTGTTTTTTTAATGAGTATTTTTTATAATTATTATCAAAATTTTTACCTTATTTTTCATTAAATCCAAAATTATTATTCTTTTATCGTTATTTGTTTTATTATTACGATATAATTTTTATTATTATCATTTTATCATTTACATTATCTCTTTCCTTATTACTATCATTTTACTTTTAAAGTTATGATATTACTTTATACAAAAATTAATATTTTTTAAAATCATCAGTATTATTTAAATTCACTAACATCATAATCATTTTATTGTATTATTTTAACATCATTTAAGTATCATTGTTATTGCTACAAAAATAATTGTTTTATTATATTATTATCATTAGTAGTTGTATAGGTATAGTAGTATTTTGTTGTTGTTGTTATAAATTTTGACATTATCATCTTTTTATCATTATCATTATTGTTTTCATTATTATTATTTTTTTTCAAATTATTTTAACTTGAATTATATCATTTCAATATTATCAGTATTATTACTTTATTATTGTTTTTCTATTATCTTTTTATTATCATTATCTCATCTTTAAATATGATCTTTATTATCGTATTATTAATATATAGTATTGCATAATCATTATTGTAATCTTTTACTGTTGTTATTTTGTTTTGTTTGTTGTTGTTATAATAGTAATAAAGTATCTCATCTTATTTTTATTATCTTATCTCTCACATTACATCATTCCATTTTATTTTATTTTTATTATTATTTTATTTTATTATTATAATTATCTTTCCCATTATCATCATCATCATTATTGATTATTATCTTTATTATTACAATTGTTTATTATTAAATTTTATTAATTTTATTAGGACCTTGATTTTTCAGATCAAATTTTTTTTTTACTTTTATTATTGTTATCATTTTTATTATTACTTTATTATTACTATAAACTTTAATCCATATCATCATTAACTTAAACAACTTTAACTTTTTATTATTATTTTATTTTTATTTTGTTATTACCTTATTATATCACATCATTTTTACCTTTTTCATTACCTTTCTATCACCTTTTATTGTCATTATTGTCTTTAATCGTATCATTTCTTTTTATTGTAGTCTTTTTTATTATTATTTTTCTACTTCATATTAACATTGCTACTATTATCATCCTATTATCTTTTTCATGATTATTATTCTCTTTACAGTCTATTTATCGTCAAATCAAAGAGAAAAAAACTTACACGAAAACATTTTCACAAAAAGGAAATAATTTCGTAAATTTAAAATGATGGAGACTTTGTAAAGGTTTTTAAAAATTTTAATATTTTATTAATGTCTTATTAGGGATACTTAAAAAAATAGGTTGGGAAAAAATTTTAGTGGGTTTTCTCATATCATTTTTCCCGTGCAATGCTTCTAAAAGAGAAATTAGTAACTTCGATGTAATTATGCTTCATTTTTGAGAGGGTAAACACGTGTGTATTTCTTTCTAAAAATGTGAATGGAAAATTATAGTACGGATTAAAAAAACCTTGGTTGTGTGTTTTTGGGGTGTGTGTGTGTGGTGTGTGTTTTTGTGTGTGTGTGTGGTGTGTTTTGTGGTGTGTGGTGCAAAAAAGATATAAATGATAGGTAGATAGATTATTTTTTTCACATTTTATATACTGCCAGAAAATTTTATAGCCACACAACCACAAAACCCCACACACACCACCACACACAAGAAACTATGAAACCCCTACCAGCGCGCGAGCAAAACCCCACACTCATACATACTAAAACATACCCCAGAAAACTACATCATACATACTACATACATACATACATACATAATCATACTACATACATCATGCATACATACTAATACATACAACTCAAAATACATACACGCACCGAACACAAAAACAAACATCGTCTGTATGAAATTGGATATAAGCGATTAAAGTAACCGTCATGTTCCGCCTTGAGTCCCGCCTTCGGGGTCAGGGGCCCCGCCTCTGACCGGAGCCCGCGGCCGTGAGATCGAGTCTCGCGAACCAAGGTGAGGTGCCACGCGCGGCCCGTCGGGAAATTTTTTCTTGTCACGTTTTATCTTGTTGTTTCATTATTATCTTCATTTATATCTTTATTATATTGTTGATTCAGTATTTATTTTAGTGTTTTTTTTCTGAATTCACTTTGTTGCTTTGTTGTTGTTTTTGAATTTTTTATTATTGTTATTATTTTTTATTATATTATTATTTTATTATTATTATTATTATTTTTATTTTATTTCTTATTATTTTACTATTATTTTTATTTTTATCATTGTTGTCATTTTTTTATGTTATTATACTTCTTTTTAATCACCCTCTCATTATTTGTTTTTATTACTTTTATTAAAAAATTTTTTATTATTAAATATTTTTATTGATATTATTATTATTATATTACATTATCTTTATCATTATCACATTATATTATCATTATCATTACATTATCATTACTTTATCACTATCCATCACTATCATTCCTATCACATCCTATCACATCATTATCTTTATCTTTATCATTACATTATTATCACTATCTTATCTTATCATATTATTGTTGTTGTCCTTGTTGTTATTATTAATTTAATTTCCATTGTTTATTATTACCTTATTTTTTTTATCTTTAGTTTTTTTCTTTTCCCCTTTTATCATCACATTTTTTTTTTGCTATTATTTGTTTCATATCATTTTTATTATAATTATCATTTTTATTTTTATTATATTATTTTTATTACCCTCATTATTATTGTCATCATGATCCTTCCCCGTATTCATATATCATTTTTTATTGCATATACTGATAGATTATTTTATTTTGATATCATATTCATTATCCTTACTATATTTATATTATTTTTACCCTTATAGTATAATTCAGTATAAGTTTAAAATTTTTTTATTATTTTTTTTTTATTATTTTATTTTACTAATATCGTCATTTTTACTATCTTTATTATAGTTTTATTAACTTTAGGGTTTTTGCAATTTTTTTTTATTACTTTACTTTTTTTTTGGTTATTATTTTTTTTATATATCATTACATTTTTATAATTAGTGTTATTATTTTTATCATTTCTATTTCTTTACAATCTTATCATTCAATTATTTCGTCATTAATATTACTACTATAGTTTTGCATTGTAATATCATCATGAAATTACTTTATCAAAAATTTGTATTATCATTATATTATTATCATAATCATTTTTTTAAATTTTTATTTTTATTAATATATCCTCTTTAATAAAGTTGACGAGTCCTTTCAGTCCCCACCCAAGCCGGTAAAGGTAGGGTTGCGGGGGGAGGGCACCCGGTGAAAAGCTTATCCCCTCTAAATTACGCGGTTTGATTAAATTTTTCCATCCCGGGATCATCGGGGCCCGGGTTAAAAACCACCGCCCCGACATTGTAGACCGATCATCTTATTATCACTATATGCCTTTATCTTATTTCTATCGCAATCATTTTTATCATTTCATTATTATTATTATCATATTATAAACGTTGATGATTCCCTTCACAACCCGGCCCAAGCATAAATTATGGGATCAAAAATAAAGTCCTACCGGGATCGGTCGGGGCCCCGGGTAAAAACCGACATTGTAGGCCACAGGGGTGCCAGGGATATTGTGTGTTGGGCCGGGGAAAAGGAGGGGGAAGCAGTCCCAAGACATCGGAAAGGGGGAAAAAAGAGTGGGAGCGAAAATTTGGGAAACCCTTTTAATTTTGGGTTCTGGATTTAAAAAGGGCAGATTTGGATGAATGATGGGGAGAAAAAAGGTGGATTTTTTTTGCGCAGAGACCCAAAGGGAAGGGGGAAAAAAAAGCCTGAGCCTGATGCAAGTGTTTTTTTTTATGGGGGCAGAAGTGGAAAGGGGGGGTTGGAATCATTCTTTTTGTTAATAAAAGTGTTTTGGAAAGAAAGAGAGTGGAAATATAAACCTAAAATGGAAGTGTGATACGAATTTATTGTCACAATGGAGGAGGGAAGAAAACAAAATTTCTGGAGCAAATTTGGGATGATAGGTAGATAGCCCCCCAGGGAAGAAAGACGGTGACTGGGGCGATTTAAATGGGTTTTTGGCAAAGGAACTGGGGATAAAGAGGCGGCAATATGGTGAAAAGGCAAATGTTGACGGAAAAATGGTGGTGGTTTTTAAAATCCCCCTTTCCGGGGGCCCATTAAAGGAGATTAAGAAAGTGAGCGACAAAATATCGAATGGCAGTGTGTGGGTTATTTTTCAGACATATTTACACATATATGCATAACATACAACACCACGCGCGCACCCATACAACACACACACACACGAACACCATTATCATTTGCATGTATAACATGTACATATACTCTTTAGAACATCGAAACAATATGACTTTAATTTTTTTTTTTATTTGACCTAAAAACGAGATAATAAGCATTTAAGTAACCCTCAGTTCGCCTTTAGTCACCGACCTTTGTACTCAAGGTACCCCTCTGCTCGGGGGCCCCGGGGGCCTGAGATGATCTCGGGGTCCGCGCGGCGCCGTCGGGGTAAGTTTTCTTCTGTTCCTGTCCTTATTTTAATCATTACGTTATCATTTTCCTCTTCTATTAAATTTTTATTTTTGTATCTTTACTTTATTTATTTTTTTACCCCTTATTCATTTTAACTGTTGTTCTAAAACCCTTATTATTTTATTATTATCATTTTTATTTTATTATTATTATTTTAATCATTTTTATTATTATTTTTATTAAATTTTATTTTTTTATTATTATTATTTTATATTTTTATTATTATTATTATTATTATTTTATATTATTTTTATTTTTATTATCTCATCTATCATCATCATCATCATCATCACACATATCATCACATCATCATCATCATACATCACATCATCTCATCATCGTCTCATCATCATTATATTATTCTATTATTTTTCTATTAATTATTACTATTATTTTTTTCATTTATTATCATCATTTTTATTATTAGTATTATTATTGTTGCTTTTTTTACTATTTATATACATTATTTTTACCATTTTTTTTACTACAGTATTATAATTTTCATCATCATTATTATCATTATTTTTATAATCAGGTATTATCATTATTTGTAAAGTAGTGGGTATAGTCCATTATTGTCATTACATTAAAAACAAATTATTTATTAGGGTTTCATTTCCATGATTGTATTATCATTATTATTTTTTTCATTTTCTTGTCTTGTCATTATCAGATAATTTTTATTAACATATTTTTAAAATTTTTATATTATCTTATTATTATTTTTTTTAAATTTTTATTTTTTTATTATTGTTTATTATTACTGTTATATTGTTATTATTTAATAATATAATTATTATTTTTATTATTATTTTTATTATTATTTTTTTATTGTTATTTTTAAATTTCCTCACATCATCATTTCATCGTCATAATTATTATTATAATCATTTTATTATGCCTATTTTTATTTTTATTATATCCATTAGTAGATGTATTAAAATTTTTTGTTATTATTATTATTTTTAATATTAATAATTATTTTTATCATGATTATTTTCCATTTTTATTGCTACATTAAATTTTTAATTTTAAATTATTATTTATTTTACTATTTTATTATTATTATTATTAATTTCCATTATATTTTTTACTATTTACTATCATTACAATTTATTATTATATATCTCATTTTCATCATATCATTATCATTTTCATTATCATTTCTTTCTTTTCATTATCTTATCATTACATTACATTATCATTATCATTATCATCATCATCATCATCACATCTCATCATTCTATTTCTTATTATTGCGATTTTTTTCCCTTTTGTTATTACCATTGTTTCTTATCTTTATCATTATTTTAAATTTTTGTTTTTTATCGTCATTTATTTTTTTTCTCTCCTTTCATTATATCATCATTGCTATTCTTTTATTTTCATTATCACCTCCATTATTTTTACTGCTCTATCATCATGTTATTTTTTTTTTTATTGCCATCATATCTATCACTACCTTCATTTCATTATTATTTTTATTTTCTTTTTCATTATCCCCCCATTTATCATTAAATTTTTATTGTTAAAAATGTTATCATTCATTTTATTTATACCATTTTCGTTATCATTTTATATTTTTAATTTTATTATTATTATTATTGACGTTGTTGTTGTTGTTGTTTTTTATCATTTTCTTAATTTAATTAGTTTATTATTGTCATTATTATTATTTCATCATTTTTTTTTATTCTTTTTATTTATCTTTATAATTTTTATCATTTATTGTTATTTTTATCATTTTTTTTTTTTATTGTAAACATTCCCTTATCTTATAAAATTTCCCTTACAAAAATATGATTTCTTATTATTATATTTTTGATATTGTATAATAAAAAATAATCTTATCTTGTTTTATTATATAACCCATTATATTCTTATTATTTCTTTTATTATTTTATTATTATTATTATATCATCATTTTTATTTTATTTCATCACACCATAACCAAGATGATGCGGGAATCACAATGTCGGTCCCAACTGGAAATGGGAGGGTTTCGGGAGGGGGCACCCAGTGTAAAATTTATGCCCATCAATTATGGGATCATGAAAATTTCCACACCGGATCGGTCGGGCTAGGATACCACGACCGCCACGACCCGTAGGCCCGAGGGTCCGGGGGAAATGTGGTTTTTTGCCCGGGGAAAGAGAGGAGGGAGGAGCCAGAAGACACGGGAAAAATGGATTGGAAAGTTTTTTGGAGCAAAATTTGGAACTTTAAAAATGCTGGGTCTGCGACTGGGCCAAGGAGAGAGTTCGATCATGGCTTTTTGTTGCAAGAGACTAAAGGAGGGGGAAAAAGCCACGAACACGAGGGGGTGCAAGCGTTTATTTTTGATTTGGGGAAAGTAAGGAACGGATTGGGGTTTTCTAAGGGGAAAAATTTTAAAAAATGTTTTGGGAGTACAGAAGTGGGAAGTATAAAAATGGGAAAAGGAAGGGGTGATACTGAACGTTTTAGTGCATATGGCCACAAACGGGAATGGAAAAAAGAAAACTTCTGGAACAAATTTTGGGTGATAAAGGGAGATACCTCCCCAAGGGTAAAAATTTGGACTGTGGTGATTTCAATAGGCTGTTTGGGGAAGGGCTTAGGGGATGAAAAAGGGGGCAGATATGGTGAAAGGAGACGGAATGTTGATGGACAAAAGGTGGGGGATTTTGCAAAACGAAAGGAATGGGTTTTGGGGAATACCTTTTTCAAGAAGAAGGAAAAATAGAAATCATAAAAATAAAAAAATGAAGGGAAAACCACACAAATGGACTGTGTCCCTTTTCTCATCTAAGAGACTGAGATGTAAGGGACAGAAAGGGGAAGGAAAAGGTACAAAGAGAAGGGGGGAAGGTGACAGAAGGAGAAGGGAGGAAGGGGACAAAGGGAAAAGGGGAAGAAAGCTAACAACACAAAAGTATTAGGGTTATTTTTGAAAAAAAAGAAGGAATAAAGCAGTTTTAAAATTTAAAAATGAAAGGGATTAGATAGATAGAGGTAGAATATATGGGTAGATAATAGAATGATATGGCCCGAAAGATAGAGGATAGATATATATGGCTAGATAGATAATAGGGGGAGGCCAAAAAATAGAGAAAAAAATTTGGCTAATAAAAGATTGGGTATGGCTAAAGATAGATGGATGATATATTGGCTAGTAATAGATTTGGGAAATGGCTAGACAGATAGATGGGTATATATTAAAGTAGATTGATAGATATGGATATGGGGTGAAAGATAGATGGGTAGATAGATATGGTAATAGATAGATGGGGTATGGCAGATAGAGGATATATGAATCCTATTATTATTTTATTGTTATTGTTGTTTGTTGTTTTTGGTTTTTTTTGTTTTTATTCGTTTTCAATACTTTTTTTCATTTTTGTTAATATACATTACATTATTAGTATTATTATCATTATTTTATTTCTGTTTTTTTATTTTTTATTATTATTTTATTATTATTATTTTTTTTATTATTTTATTATAATTATTGTTTTTTATATTTTATTATTTTTATTATTTTTTTTTATCATTTCATTATTAAATTATTGTTTTTGTTGTTGTTGTTTTTCATTATTATTTTTATCTTTTTTAAATTTTTATTTTTTCATTATCATTATTATCATTTTTATCATTATTTTATCATTTTCATTTCATTATTTGAATTTTGTTTTTTATATTCTATCTTATTATTGGGAGTATATTGCTATTATTTTTATCATTATCTCATCATCATCATCTCACATCATCATCATCATCTCATATATCATCATCATCATCTCAATCATCTCACATCATCATCATTACTATCATTTTTATATTTTTATTATTATTATTATTATTATCATCATCATTGTTATTATTATTACTACTATTAATACATTATTTTTTATTATTATTATTGCTATTAAATATATTATGTTAAAATTTCATTTCCTCATTATTGTTAAAATTATATTATCCTCATTATTTTTAAAATTTTTTTCATCACATTTTCATTATTATTATATCATTTTTATTATCTTTTTTAAAGTTATACATTTTCATTAATACACTCCATTGTTAATTTATTTCTATTACGTTTATTTTTGAAATAATGGTAAAAATAATAATTTTATTATTATCATTATTATTAAGTAAATCTTCTTTTAACGGTGGTTTATGTCTGAGCCCCGTGGGCACACATGATACTTATTTTTTTTTCATGTTGTGATGCCTTGGGTGAGTGTCTTAGGTCCCCAGTTCCTTTCCCCGGAGAGTACGGGGTTTCCTTTAGGGAATCATTCTTCTAGTTTGTGAGGCCCTTTTAAACCCCGAAATATTTTTTACGACTACAAGACCAGGTAAGGGGCATCATGCAGACTATCTCCCCCGGGGAAAAATGCGTATACCCCCTTCAAAACCTTTTTCCCCAAGCTTCCTTTGAGGAGGGCCCCAGGGGCCCCCGGCGCTCCCTCCTCCCCCTTAAACAGGGTGAAAACGATACAGTCGCGCTTCTTGCTTTTGTGCCGAACTTTGGTGGGAGATGCAGCCCATAATGGGCCCTTTTAATTCCTGGGTTGAATAATCTTCAAGAAAAGGGCAACGGCATAATACTTTTAAAAAATATGACAATTTTTTTTTTTCGCTAACAGACATGCGGAGAGTATAGCGAAAACCAGATCGAAACAATTTCACAAAGATAAAATGGGTCCCTCCTTCTTCACCAGAACCTATTTTTATATATCTGTTGGTCATAAGCATATTTGTAATAGCAGTAGTAATTATTATTATTTCACAAAAATTTTTTTTTACCTTTTGATATGCTATTTCAAACTGTATTTACATTTTTTATTTCTGATGAATAAAGAAATTCAGTGAGATGGAAAAATGTTTTTCTTTTTCAAATACTTTTTCAAATGGATTCCTCGGGGACATTTTCCCGAAATTCAGTCCCTGTAATTAGGGGTCCGCTTTAAAAAAAAAGTTTTAAACAGACTACTATATTCAGTATTCTGCTAGAAAAGATATGTGGGAAAAAAGCCCCAGATTTTAGCCAAAGTGCTGGATAGAAAGGCAACTCCGAATGTTTTCCGACTTGTAATAAATAAAAGGTAAATGTTAATGAAACTATTCTTTTTTTGTTCTGTGTGATATATGTGTGTTCTTTTTTGTGTGTGTGTTTTATGTGTGTGTATATATATGTTATGTGTATATATAGTGTGTGTGTGTGTGTGTGTGGTTTTTTTTAAGCGTGTAAATTAATGGGTCTGTGATGTTGGGGTTAATACAGCTCAAAAATTTATAAAGCTTATAATGTGCAATGATACTTTAAAAAATTAGCTCAGCAACACAAACAACAATTTTTTTTTAGCCCCCATGAAAAGTTTCTACATTATATCCAAACTTTTACTTTTACATTGAAAAGTGTGTAAAATTCAGAATCCTCTTACACACACCACCCAAAACACACACACACACACACACCACCCCCACAACACACCACACCACACACCCACAAAACAAACACACATCACCCTAAAATTTTGCCCTGAATATGGCACTGTGCAATAAATGTTTTGGCTTTTGCAAAGTCCTCGGGTTTTTTGCTGTTAGTCATCATCTGCTTCACTCCTTTATTCTTATTGGTATAAACCCAAACCCCACCCTCCCTTTCTTTTTAAAATTCCTTCTTTAACTTTAAAAAAAATTTTGTTCTGGGGCCTTTTTGCTCATTACTCTGCATATCTTTTTTTTTCTCAAATCTAATCGCATCTGTTGTTTTGGAAACACAAAGTGGGGATTAAGTTTTATATATATATATATTATATATTATATATATTAATTATTATATAAAATATATATTTTAAAAAATATTAATATATATCTGACAGCCGGTAAAGGGAAATTTTAGGGTATGTCGTGGTTTTAAGGCTTTCCCTTTAAATACGTACTTTAAATTCCCCCAGTTCGTCCCAACTTCTTTTTTTTGCTCTATTAAGGGGTTTCATCCCCCCAAATACTTTTTTGCCTTTTCTGCGTCGCAATTAAAATCAAATCCCCAAAACTCGAGACTCAAGTGCTCATATCAATATCTCTCTCTTATCTTCCAGATATATCCGAAAAATACTTTTGTGCAACCCGTGAATAATTGGTGAAAATATTTGTCCTGCACACTTTTCTATCTTTTTCAATCTGATTCCCTTTTTTGGGTTTCTGCGTTCCATTATAAAAACTTTTGTAAAGTCATATTTTTATTTGCTCAAATTTGGTGATTGATTATAAAGCTCTCCCTTCTGCTGATCTTTTTCATAACTACAAAGGCTGCTGTTGGTTTTTCTGAGTTTGGGGCTTTACATTGTGCTGGTTCGCGGCTCATGATCTGTGCTAATATCCTTTGTAATCCCCGCCCGTTCGCACGGTTGGGTTCCCTTTTGAATTCCAGGCACCACTCGGGGCTTTCAGAACGATTTTTTATATTCAGCTGTAATTTTATAGGAGAAAAGGTCTTCCCCGGCCCCCTTTTTTGCCTAACAGGATTACAGTTTCAGTACAATATGATTTTTGAACATAAAAGGGCTAATTTTTAAAATGCCTTTACGTCTACTTTTTGTAAGCTCTTTAACATAGCCTTTCCCCCCCCGGGCAATCTCCGGTGTTATTCGGTCTTAATTTTCCCCTTATGTATCCAAGGACTGTGTTATTTTTAAAAGTAAATTTAAAGTATAATCTTTACCTCTTTTATAAATTTTCTTCCTCCTATAATTTCATTCATTTGTAAAAAGACCCATTTCCATTTCCTGGGGACTCTATTTTCATCATGCCCCTGCTTCATACCCTCTAATTTAAATTTTAAAAAATTTTTCTTCAACGAGTTTGTCCCCACCTCTGAATTTTTTTTTCCGCAAGCCTTTTGTTTTCCCCCAAATTTTTCGGCGTCCTTTCCAAACCGGGTATTAAAATGTCTTGAATTTTAAATCTGAATTTTTGGTGATCTCATTCCCAAACTCTTATTTATTTTTATATGTTTTTATTTGATAATTTTTTTTTCTCTTTTTTTTTTTTTCTATCTAAACACTTATGGTTTCCCCGTCCTGTCATTTTTAAAATTTCCCTTTTTTTGTTTTTCCCAAAGTTTTTATCGTTTTTGTTTTTACATTGTTTCTTTATCTAAAATTTTTTTAAAAAAGTGATAATTGTAAAAATCATAAAAAAAAATATAATAAAAATGATTATAGATAGTGATAATGATAATAAAAATGTAGTAATAATGATAAAAGGGTAATGGGAACAAAAATAATAATATTTTTATTAACTTATAAAATAATAATGTAAAAATAAATAAAAAAATGATAATAAAATAAAATATAATGTAATGATAATCATCTCATCATCTCATAATAATAAAATATTAAAATAATATTTCAATAAAAAATGTAAAAATAAAAATATATTAATAATGTGATGAGATAAAAATAAAGAAATAGGGAAAAAATGATAGGAAATAATTATGAGATAAAATATAATAAAAAAAAATAATAATGATATAATAAAAGTAAAGAAAAATTTAAAAATAAAAATAGTAATAAATAGTAATAATAATAATCATAATGTTAAAATAGTAATAACAATAAAAATAAAAATAAAATTAAATGTAATATAATAATAAAAAAACAAATATTTATATAATAACAATAACAATAATAAAATATAAAATAATAATTGATAAAATAATAATAATAATAATTAAAATTAAAATAAAAAAAAAATAATAAATAAAAATAATGAAAAAATAATTGTAAATGAAAATAATAAAATTAAAAAATAATAATATAAATAATATATAATAATATAAGGATAATGGTTGATAAAAAATATTGTGACGGTGATAAAATATGATTAGCTAATGATAATGGTAGTAAAAAAATATTATTGTAAAAATGACATAATGAAATAAATAATAATGGGAATAATGATGATAATAATGATTAAAAATATAATGAAAACAAATAAAATAATATATAATGTAACATTAAATAAAAAAGTAATAAAAATAAAATAATAATTAAAAAATAATAATAATAATAAAAATAATAATTAAAAAAATGATAATTTTTAAAAAAAGATTGTGATGGGGATAAAACAATAATAGCAATAAGATAATGGGGAGTAATAATAATATTCTTATAAAATGACAATAATAATTGGGAAAAAAATAAGGTACAATAAGACAATAAAAATAATAATAATGTAATGATTGTAATAATAATAATATAATTTTAATTATTATTTTTATTTTTATATCATGACAAAAATAAAATAATTAATAATGTATTAAAATGATAATAAAATAATAATAAAAAAAAATAATAACATAATAAGATAATATTA
>NW_023657654.1:5000-7500 GCF_015228065.2 Penaeus monodon
AAAAACACACCACAAAACCAATGTCTGTGTGTGTGTGTAGTAAGATGTATATATAAATATTTATTTATATATACATATATAGATATATATATATAATATATAAGTATATAGTCATATATATATATGCTATGTATGTATGTATATACTTAGATATATTATGATATATATATATACATTATAGAATTATATATATATATGATCGATATATATATATATATATATATATAAACTCTGTTTATGAGACATTCTTTTATTTCTATTTTCAAACAAAATATTTGAGAAGAGACCTCTGTAACATAAGATCAAACACAACAATGAAGTAAAGGAAGGAAAGCAGTGGTTGTTGTCGATTCCTCCTAGGGTATCCACATGCTTAAACATACAGAAAGAAAAGCTTCAATAATGACAGAAAAATAGGGTGTATGGGAATGGTGGGTGTGATCTGGTGGACTAAAAAATGACTGGCATTAAGGCATGTATTTAATGCTGTAGTAGTCGGCCATTTGTATTCGATAGCAACAGCTCAAATTATAGGCCGCTGCCACGAATATTGGCTGCAGAAAAAGTTAGAGCAAAATGCGGAGATCTCTATACAATAGGATAGATTCAAAATATATTTTTCTGCTAAAAAAAAACACATAAAAATACATAAATAATTCTTGAAATGCTTAGGTTATTGCTTTTTACAGGAAAAGATAGAATACGACAGCACGTCAAAAACTTAATTGATAATTCATACGCGTTACTCATTACCTGACTTCCAAAATTTTGCGGAAACGAGCTTGCAGGGTACCAGCCAACATTTTGCGGCACGTGGATTAAGTTTTTGTCTCCCTAGCGCGAAATATCAAATAATTCCTCATCTGTTCCTCCTCTGTTATTGTTGTTTGCGTTCGGTTAACCGCTTTCATGGAGGGTGGTTTGAATGCACATAGTATATAGTACATGAAATTAAAACAGTTGTGCAATTACTTTAAATATTGTGAATTTCAACCATTATTGAGAAATACTCTAGAAAATATTACTATATCTGGTAATATCCGCGTGGCTTATGATAAAACATGAGGAATATGAACATGGCTAATTAAGACATACCCTTAATCTATGTATATATAATATATTTATATATAGATATACTATATTATATTATATATGATAGATATATGTATGCTATAGATATAAATATATATACAATAATATGTATATCGTATATAAATAATATATATAATAGATATATAATAAATATATATATAATATATATTATACTATCTATAGATATGTAGTACACATATGACTATATGCATATATGTATATATATTATGTATATATATAAGATATATATATATATATATATATATATAGATAATTCACCACACACGACACACACACACGCCCCACACACACACACACACGCACACACACACACCCACACACACATATATATATATATTATATATTATATCTATATATATATATATATATTATATAAATATGATATATAATATGCAATATATATATAGTATATATACTAAATATATATAGATATATATATATAATATATATGTTATATATAAATCAGCGCGCGAGCTCACATAGCGCGCGCGGGCGAAGCGTGAGAGCATGGATGCACCCACGCACTCGCATGCGGCGATGGTGGTGCACGCGCGCTGTTACATAATTTAAGTAATCGAACCTAGATACGATGAAGTTCCTTGGGCAAGGAACTTCACCTCGATTGCCTATTAGCCACGGGTGGAGAAAGCAGCCCAAGTCAGTGCAGTGCCAAATCAGAGATAAATAGAGAGAAATGATTACTCCAATATCAGTATCATTGCTGTGACCACGGCGGCTCAAACATGAACCAACCGTTAAAGAAAAAAAGAAGAAAAAAAACACTAGCTAATATATTATAATATATATATATATATATTATATATACTATCATTATATCATTATATATATATATCTATATATATATATATATATATATATATATATATATATTATAATATACCATTGAGGCCCGAGATAAAACTGCTGAAGGGAATTAGACCAAAACACTAGTCTATGATACGTTATGTGTAATATAAGATAGTCAATAATTCAATATTCATGTTTTCAGGGAAGCCCATGGGCACTGGCAACTGTGATGACATCTGGATTCATGGAGTGAAACTTTTCATTTATTGTTTATTTACAAAATGCTTGTAAATGACAGTCACAAGATGACTTTATGTCTCAAATGGGATATCTTATATATATATATATATAATATATAGATATATATAATCGATATATATATAATAAATACACACACACACACACACCACGACACACACACAACACACACAACACATATATAAATATAGATATGATATATATTGATATTATATATATCGTATATATAGATATATATGTATGTTATATATATAATATGTATATATGTAAATACTATATGTATCATATATAATACATACAAATCACACACACACACACAAAC
>NW_023657654.1:10000-25000 GCF_015228065.2 Penaeus monodon
AGGACTTCACCCGATTGCCTACCTAGCCACTGGGTGGCCAAGCCACCCAAATCTGCTGGTCAAAGCCTGGTAAAAAAGAGAGAATGATACCCAAAAGGTAACACCAGCATCTCCGGCAAAGGAACTGGGGCCCACCACTACTCTCATGAAAACTACAATCAGATCTGCTGTGACCCCCGGGGGGCTCAGACATGAAGTCCGTTTTAAAAAAAAATATTTTAAATGGTGTGTGTGTGTAGTGTGTGGTGTGGTTGTGTGGGTGGGTGTGTGTTGGGGGGTGGTTGTGTGTAGTATAATGAATATAAAAGAAAAATAAAAAATAAAAAATAAAATATAAGAACACACACATAAACCACACCACACCACAACACACCACACACACCACACAACACACACACACAACCAAACAAAACACAACCCAAAAACACAACACACACCACACACACCAAAACACCAACACACACACCACCACACACACACCCCCACACCACACACACACACACACACACACACACACAAATAAAAATATATAAATAAAAAAAAAAACAAAATATAAAAAAAAATATAAAAAAATAAAAAATAAAAAAAACAGGTTGGGGGTGTGGTGGACATGGTGGGGCGTATTATTAAATAGTAAAATAAAAAAATAAAAAAAATAAAAATATTAATAATAAATAAATATAATATACAAAATTTTATAAAAAAAAAAAATTTTAAAAAAATAAATTATAATAAATTAATAGTGATTAGTAATAAAATAATTTAATATAATTAATTTATTAAAATTTAATAATAATTAAAACTAAAATTTTTATATAAATTTTAAAATTAAAAAAGAGAAAAATTTAAAAAAAGACAAATAAAATTTTTAAATTATAATAATAATATTTAAATAAATATATAAATATTTTTACAAAAATAATTTTAAAATAATAATAAATTTTAATAATATAATAATATAACACACACCAAAAAGGTAATAATTAATATATAAAAAAATTTTAAATAATCTTTTATAATATATTATTTATATAGGGTTAGCATAAATAGGAATATATATATAAGTATATATAATATATTTATTATATATATATATATCAATACCACCACACACACACCCCCCACACACCACCCACACACACAAAAATATATATATATATATATATATATATTATATATATATAAATATTAAATATATATATATAAAAGATATACACTTTATATAATATATAAAATTATATAATTTATTATTATTTATCACTATCATCTACTATATATTTAATAATATAAAATATATATATATATATATATAATATATTATATATAAAATATAAACAACACACGTTTTTTGTGTTTGTGTGTGTGTATAAATATATACATATATTATATATATATTATATTTATATAAATTTTAATATAATATATATTAAAATTTATACATATTTTATAATGTATAAAAATAATAAATATAATTTACAATATATTATATATTAGTATATAATAAATATATATATATATTATTTAATATATAATATTTTATAATATATAAAAACTAATATATTATTATTGCTATGTATAAAAAAAATATTAATATATTTTATATATATATAATTATATTAATATTATATATAATTATATGCATACATCCAAAAACACACACACACACACACCATGTTGTGTGTTGTGGATAAAATTTTGTATATATAATATTTTATATCCATCTATATATAATTATATATATATATATTTTTATAATACATTTATTATTTAATTATTTTTATTAATTATTTTATAATATATATATATATACTATTAAATAATTATATATATATTATTTTAATATTATATATAAAACTCGGTTATGAAAATTTTTATTTATTTACACAAAAATTTTTGAGAAGTGATCCTCTGTAAATAAGATAAACACAAAATAAGTAAAGGGAAAGCAGGGGTTTTTGTCGATTCCTCTAGGGTTTTCCCCCTTTTCACATACAAAGAAAGCTTAAATAATGACAGAAAATAGGGGTTATGGAATGGTGGGTGTGATTGGGGAAAAAAAAGCCTTGCTTTAAGGCATGATTCTGCTTAGTATTCTGCTTTGTTTTCGATAGAACCCCAAAATTATAGGCCGTGCCACGAAATGCTTGCAGAAAAGTTAGCTGCAAAATGGGGGAGATCTCTAAAAATTCCGGGATTTAAATTTTTTTTCGCTAAAAAAAAAACCCAAAAAAAATAATAAATAATTTTTGACTGTTCGGTTTTGCGGGAAAAGAAAAGAATTCCCGACAGCACGTCAAACTTAATTGAAATTCATACGCGTACTCATTACCTGTTCCAAAAATTTTTTGGGGAAACAGGTGCAGTTGTTACCATCCACTTTTTTGGGGACAGGAAACTTTTTTTTCCCCCTAGCGCGAAATATCAAATTTCCTCTTGTTCCCCCCTTGTTTATTGTGTTTGGTTGGGAACCGCTTTATGGCGGGGGGTTTGAATGCACATAGTATATGTAATGAATTTTTAATAAACGTTGTTGTATTCTTTAAATTTTAAATGTCAAAAATTGAGAAATACTTAGAAAATTTTATTTGGTAAATCCGCGTGGCTTATGAAAACATGAGGAAATGAACATGGAAATTTAAAAATACATAATATATGTATATAAAATATATAAAATATAAAAATATATATTATATATTATATATAATAATGATTTAATAAAAATAATATACTATTTTTAATAAGGTAAAAAATATAAAAAATATAAAAATTATATAAAATATATATATAATATATAATATATAATATAGTAGACCATTATACTATTGCATATATGTATTATTATAGTATATATAATATATAATATATATAATATATATAAAATAAATATTTTCCAACACACACAACACAAACGCACACAACACCCACACACGCACAACACACAAAACACATAATATATAATTAATAAAATATAAATTTTATATATATATATATATTATTCAAAATTTGCATATAAAATAATATATATATAAAAATATATTATTTAAAATAATTATTTTATATGTTTATATTAAATCAGCGCGCGTGTCACTACGCGCGCGGGCGATGCGGCGTGATGGACCCCCCGCATCGTGCGGCGATTGGGTGTGTGCCGCGCCTGATTTACAAATTTTTAAGTAAAGAACTAGAACGATGAATTTCCCTTTGGGGAAAGGGAACTTCACCTCGTTTCCCATTTGCACGGGGAGCAAGCCGCCCAAGCAGTGCCAGGCCAAAACCCGGGTAAATAGAGAATGATTTCTCAATATCAGTATCATGCTGGACCACGGCGGTCAAACATGAAAACCCAACCCTTAAAGAAAAAAGAAGAAAAAAAAAAAATATTAAAATTTTTATTAATTTTAATTATATATATATAAAATATATTTTTATATATATTTTATAGATTTTATATTTATATTTATATAAAAATATATACCATGGGCCGGATAAAACTGCTGAAGGGGAAATTTGACCAAACACTATCTATGATTTTATGTGTAAATAAGATAAAAAATTCTTTTTTGTTTTAGGGGGCCCAGGGGGACGGGGAAAGTGATGACACTGGGATTCCGGGTGAAAATTTTTTATTTTTTCTTTAACAAAATGCTGTAAATGCAGCACAAGGGGACTTTTGGGGCCAAAGGGATATAATATAAAATATATATAAATTTTATATATAATATATATATATATATATATAAAAAACCAAAACCCCACACACACACACAACACACAACACACACACCAAAATATATATAATTTAATATATTATATATATATATAAAATATATAATATATATATTTTTATTAAAATTTTAAAATTTTTTTCATTAATACTATTATATATTAAAACACAAAAACACACCACACACAACACACAACACACCACACACACAAACAACCACACATATATATAATTAATATATATAATATATAAATTATAATTTTAAAATATATATATAAATATATATTATAAAATATAAAATATATATTTAAAATATATATATAAATATATTTTATATATATATATAATTAATTTTATAAAATATAAATATATATATTGAAAAAAAAATGGAATAAAGCAACGCCGCATTGATAACGATAAAAAACAACCCTCCCTGACCAGGGCCGAACCTAGGGCAATCCGGGATAAAGGAGGCCCGGCGAAACCAACCGTGTTCCCCGACCACTAAAAGGAGGTGCAACTAGGGTCTTCTAGCCCCAAGCATTACCATTACTCATACTTTAGTAAAGATACGAAGTTTTACGTCACTCCCCGTGGCACCGGTGGAAATTGATTTTGCAATTAAATCCCAAGTCAGATGTCCCAGGGATATTTGTGAAAAATGGAAAAATGCAAAGCCCCATTGATAAAGATAATTCGCTACATTACTCAAATATGATGATAGGTAAAGTCTAGGGGGCTGTAAGATCCTAGTTGCACACTCCTTTTAGGGGTGTGTGGCCCGGGGTTGGTTAGATGACCCGGGTTATACCCGGAGTGACCCAGGTTTGGCCTGGGCAGGAGGGTTTTTAATTATATATTTTTTATAATTTATTATAATATTATATTATATTATATATTTAATATATTATTAAATATATATATTATATTACAAAATAATAGTTTATAAAATATAATAAAATTTATATTTTATATTAAATTATATATTTTGGGGGGGGACCTTTTTGGGAAACATTTTCTTATTTATCCGGGCTTGGGACCAGCATTGACTTGGGTGGTTGGCCACCCAGGGTAGGTAGGCAATCAAGGGGGAATTTCCGCCCCAAAACAACGCGGGGGACGGTGACTCAACCCTCGAAACCCGATTGCTGTCGTGACAGTCTTGGGCCGACGCTCTAAACCTTCGGGCCCCCGCGGCCTTGAGATCATGGGGGTTTCCCTGATTTTTTTTTAGCAATTTTAACGGGGTTTGCCATTGCCTTCCGCCCCGGTGTTTTTCGAGCACCATCTCTATTTACCCGGCACTGACTTGAGCGGGGTTTGGGCCCCCAGTGGTATAGGCAACAAGGGAAGTTCCTTCCAAAGGGAACAACGCGGCGGCGGGGACTCGAACCCCGAACTCAGTTCTGTCTGACAGTCTTGAGTCCGAGCTTAACCCTTCGCCACCGGGCCCCCTAATATAAAATATAATAATAAATATATAATTTAAAATATTAAAAAAATATATTATAAACTGCATGCTTATTATTTAATAATATATATAATTAAAAAATTTTTAAAATAATAATTTACTTATTTTTAAAGGTATATATATAAAAATCTATAATAATCCCATATAAATCTATATATATATATATTAATAAAAGAATATAAAAAGGATAATGGATTGGTATTAATATGTATATATATATTTAATATATATAGGGGATAATAATTAAATATATAATTATATATATAAATATAATATATAAATATATATATATATATTGTAAACACACACAACAACCCTAAAAACACACAAACACACACCCCAAACACACACACCACACAACACACACACACACCCCTAATATAATATAATATATAATAATTAATAATTATAAAATTTTATAATAATATAAACAACAAAAAAGACCCACAACACACCACACACACACCACACCCCCACACACACAAACATAATATATAAATATAATATTTTATAATTAATATAATATATAATATTAATATATATATTTTTACAGTCATATATATTTTATTATATAGATATATTAAAAATATATATATTTTATTATATATATATAATAATATATATTTTGGGGAATTAAAATAATTTAATTTTTAATTATATATTTATATATTATATAGATATATATATATATATATATAGTATAATATATATATATATATAGATAGTATGTGTGTGGTGTGTGTGTGTGGTGTGGGTGTGTGTGTGTACAGACATACATATATATATATATACATATAGAATATATATAAATATATATATATATATAGATATAATAATATATAATGTATATGTATATATATATATAGCTATGCATTATACATATACACACACACACCACACACACAGACACACACACCCACACACACACAACACACATTATATATATATAGTATATATATATATCTTATATATATATATAGATATATATGTATATATATATGTATATATATACAATTATAAATATGTATGAATACAAACACACACACACACACCCACACACACACCACAGGACATCGCAACACACACACAAACCAATGTATATATATATATATATATTATATATTATAGCTCATAACAATATATATATATATATATACTTATATATGTATATGTATATAGTATATATATATATATATAGATATATATATATATATGATATATTACACATTACATATGAATATTAAGATATATATATATATATATAATATAGTATATATATATAGAGAATACATACATATGTATATATATATTAGATATATATATATATATACTATATATATATATATATATAGATATATACACCACACACACACAGACACACACACACACACACACACACACACACACACACACACACAACACACACACATAGAATATATATATGATATCTAGAGATAGATAGTAGAATATAATATATATATATATACACATATATACAAATTATAAAATGTATAGGTATACATATATAATATATAGATCTATATATATTTATATATATATATATATATATATATATATTGTATATTATATACATATATGTATAGATATATATAATTTTTAAATATATCTATATTATATATGGTATAGTATATATATATATATATATATATATGTGTGTGTGTGTGTGTGTGTGTGTGTGTGTGTGTGTGGGTGTTACTGTGTGTGTGTGGTGTATGTGTATGTATGTGTGTGGTGTATACAGTACATTAAATGTATATATTATATATATATATATATATATATATATATATAGTATGAGAGATATATATACAATAACTTAGAATTTTTTTTCAGTGCCCTCCCTACAAGGACGTTGGCGCATCATGGATTCGCGGGTTGCCTTATTCAATTGCACGAGTGCACTCCCAAATCACAGCAGTTCAAGTCAGGTCGTAGCAAGTTGTAAATGTTAGGTCATTGCGAATCTCTCCGTGTATAGTTCGATGGCGCTGATCCACGACCACTAGGCAGGCCTAGGCGGGCAAAGTGACGGGCAGTGGGTAACAGCGCCTCGAATTTATACCTTTGACAGACGCCAAGGTGGCCAGCCCTCTTTCCCCCGTGATTGGCTAATCCGCGCCGACCGCAGGTGAGCTGGCAGAGCCGATGGTCGCTCTATTTGCCATTGATATTATAGGCTGTGCTGCGGGATTAGCTATCCTTGGGATTCTGAGGGTGACTTCTTTTTTTTTATGGGTTTATTTGTTTTATTGATTTATTTTTCTTTCTAGCTTCCATAACTGAAATTAAAACATTAAAAACAGGGTCCATGGTAACAGGTCAGGGTCGGTGTATGTGTGTGCGTATATCGGTGTGGGGTGTTTAGTGTTGTGATTGGTAGTGTGCTGCGGCCACCAGGCATGGTTGTTGTGAGGTGTTTGTGTGTTTTTCAAAAGTATTGTTATATGTCGTTCTTCTTGTTAGCTTAGTCGGTCCCAGGTGTTTGTTTTGCCTCGTCTGGTATGCGTGCGTTTAGTGTTTCCATGCTGTATGGTCTGTGTAGTGTTTCTGCTGAAATCGGGTCTAGAAAGTTGCGCCGTGTATCCAGAGTAGGCTTGTTCTGTACTGATTGCATTCGGAAGTTTTGTGAGTATGACTATGGATCAGTGGATAGCGTATATCTAAGATGGGTCGACAGCTGTTTTGTCAGAGTCTGAGTTTGTTTGTGGTGTGCAGCAGAAAAGCGTTTTAGTTTGGTTAGTGCGTTTTGCTTGTGTTATTCTTTGTTTAACGGCGTTTGTGAAGTGGCTGTGAACTGAAGTCCAAGATCGTTTCCTGTGTGGGGTATGGATATGTTGGTGTTGTTGATTGTGAGGGTTGGAATTTCTACGTGCTATGGGTATGAGTTTGAATTGTATTTATGTTGTTCTTGTATGATTCCGTCGGTGCTCAAATGTGTTGCTGTTTTGTTATAGCTCTTTCTGTTGTTCATTAATGAAGTGTTGTGATTTAGATGGGGTGCTGCTGATAATCTGTTGAATTGTTGCATAGGAAATATAGTCCGTATGTTGTCGGTTCTGGCAGATGGCTGTATACAGGCAATAAAGAAGGGACGACGATATATACGCTTCACTGTGGTACTCCACTTTGAGGTGGATGGGGGTTGCATAGGTGGGCTCCCCGGAGTATGTGGCAGGTACTGTCATACAGGAAGCTTACAGAGAAGGGCCGTGTGAAGTGCGGTGGGCAGTGTAGTTGTGTTCGTTTGTATTGAGACCGTCATGCCATACCTTACAAATGCCCTTGCTGGAGCGTTCTCGTAGTAATGCGTCGTCTGGTGCTGTAGCGAGACGGAGAGTGATCTCGTAAGCGAGGGCGATGGCACTCTCGGTCCCACTGTGTGGGCGAAAGCCCGTATTGCCTAATGTTGTGTGTTTTGGGTGTTTTAAGGTGTTGGAGAGTCTCGTGTTAGTACCCTCTCTAGCACAGTTTTCCTGGGACTTCTAAGAGGAGAGGGACGTTAATTCCCCCCCTCGTGTGCAGATTTTCCCTGGTTTGGGTATCAAGGTGAGTGTGGTATGTTTGAACTTATCAGGTGAAATAATCCTTGTTGCCCTCGTGCCTGGCATTGAGATATGGCGAGTCTGCTGATCATTCGGGTGGAAGATGTTCAATAAGTGTTTTGTTTATGTTGCTTGCTCCTGGTGTTGTGTTTTTGGTGCATTTGATTGTGTGTGTTATTTCTTCTGGAGTGATTGGTGTGGAGTAGGGGACTGTTCCCTACGTGACGAGTGTTTAGTTGATAGATGATTTCTGGAGAATTATGTTCTATGTCTGTTGTAGTAGTTTGTAACCTCACCGGTCTCTGAATGCGGTGGAATCGGGCTTTCTCCCCGGTGGGGGAGATTTGGAAATTATGTTCGGCAGGAATTCCCTGTGGAAGAAGCTCCATCTCCTCCACGATTCAAACCTTCTGTCTGTGTGTGTGTTGGTATATGTAGGTGATTGCTGTTGTTCGACACATGAGTTTTTTGAGGAACTCCAAAATTTCTTGGGTTCTTTTAGTGTTTTGGTTAGTTCTTTGTGCGATGTTGTATCACTGGTATTTGTTCATACTTTCATTTCGTGTGTAATTTGTGTTTGGATTTCTCTGTATCGTGTGCGTAGTTGTGTCTCAGCCCCGTTGTTAGTGCTAGTTCTGTAAGTGTCTGTTATTGTATTTTAAGCAATTTCGGCTATGTTTTCTTGTAGTTAGGGATAGTCTTGTGTGTTGTTTTGGGCTGTTGGCCTGTCTGTTGTCTGTGTATCATGTTCAAGGGTGGGTGTTTATTGTGTATGTGGGCTGCACTCTCGGATCAGGTGACTGTGTGTCTTCAAGTGCTTGTCTGAAGCCCTCCCAGTTGCCATGTTTGAAGTTCGAGGGGTTGTGTTGGGATCATTATAGGATGTTGACAGTGTTAAGAAATGACCGGGGAGGGGTCGTGGATGTGACGTCGCCTGTTGTGTATAGTGGTGTTCTGTAGTTGTGCTCTGTGGTTTGCCAAGACTATGTCAGTGTGTTGTTGCTGCGTATGTGTGTATATATGGTTGGTGTGTGTGGACGAGGTGTGTGAGTTTGCCTTGTTGTATGAGTGAGCGATGGCCTCTGCAACGGTGTTTGTGCTCTGTGGTGTGTAACAAAGAACGTGGTGGTTTGCGTTAAAGTCTCCCATGATGTATATTGGGTTGTATGCGCAGGAGCTGCAAAGATGTCAGGTATGGTATGAAAGTCTTCTGGTGGAATGTATAGTGTTGATAGTATAATGGGTCATGTGGTGTGTATTTATCTTCGACTTCAGTAGGTCTTGACTGAAGTATTGATGATTTTGGTGAGATGCGTGTCTGATCGCCATTGCTAAGCCCCATCGCTTCTTTTTGGTGATTTAGTTGGAAGAGTAGATGGTATTGTACATGTAGATTTGAGTGAGGTGGCGTTATTGAGCCCTTGGCTGTTAATGAAATGATGTGTGGGTCTGTCTTCTGTATGTGTTGCACCAGTTCAGGGTTTTTCGTGTGTTGTCCAGTGGAGGACTTATGTGTATGATGGTGCGGCGGGAGGTGTAGTGTATGGTGTGTCATGTGTATTTGTGTGTTATTCAAGGCAGAATTACGTATTTAATTTGTTTATTGTAGGGCAATGTTAATCATGTCGGTTTTGTGACACGCATGTTGCCTTCCTTGAGGTGTTTGGTAGCTCTTGACTGTGACCAAGAGTATGACTCTCTTTTCGTTACTTAAACACTGTGGCGATTCTCCTATTTTTTCAGAGCCATTTAAAAAACGAATCAGCGTACTGGTACTAGAGGGGGACTTTCGGAAAAGAGCCGGATGCCGTAGTGTTGGGATCTGTTGCAGTCCCGTCCATGAGGTGCTACAGACCCTGTCATCAGTGAAGGTTCCAGTGGTGCTGTAAGGTCATGGTGTAGGAGGTGGGGCATCCAGGGTGCTCAGCGGATATCGCTGGGGACTATCCCTGAGCCCATGACAGGGGGGGATTTTTGATGTTCTTTGGCCTACCGATTGACGAGAGGAGGAGGAGTGGAGGGAGGGCCGAGTTGCTTAGGAGGGGGAACGACTGGGGGCTCCGGTGTTGGTTCTCAGCAAGCTGAGGTTCAGTGACTGGGGCCAGGGCTTGGTTGGCTGAGCTGTGCAGGTAGAGGCTCCGCTGCCTGATCTGTGCAGGCTGAGGCTTCGGTGCCTGGGGCTGTGGTTGTTCAGGCGGGGCCGAGCAGGCTGGCTAGGGGGTTAATTTCACCGTCAGGATTGACCCAGGCGTCAGATTCCCCGAGGTCGAGGGCTGGAAGGTTGTTGCCTCCAGTGCTAATTTTGCGTGATATCTGAATCCCTTTTCAGGGGCAATGATTATATATATATATATATGGCATCGACGACAACTGAGCCCTGACGTCATGAACAGGCCCCATCTGACCAGCCTGCCTGAGGTGCCACTCTACCCCTATTTCCAATCAGCTTTTTCTTCCGTTGATTTACTACTCTTAGACTTATTGCGGGTTAAGTGCGATTCTTGTCTCTCTTTTGTGAGGGTGGTGATTTTCTTGCGGAAGGTGGTAGACGCTTCCGATTTTTTTTTTTTCGAGTTTGTTAATTTTTTTGGCTATGTATGGTAATTAGTGTGATGTGGTGCCAGTAGTCGTTTTCACATTTTTTTTTTTGGCGATATGATTAAATCTAACAAATTTTCAATGGGAATTTATTAAAACTCTTGGGCATTTTCAGAACTAGTTTAGAAGAAAAAAATCGTTAATATAATATCGTTTTTATATCGAGTTGTTCAAGTGCTCTGTTATATGAGAATCGCTTTATGGAGTTCCAGGTGCCAATTTATCCGTCAACATATTTTCCGCTAAAAATAAAAACCAGATTATTTTCAAAAAATCTAATTCAAAATAGACAAAAAAAAAAAAAAAAAAAAAAAAAAAAAATAAAATAAAATAGATGAAAGATAAAAAAAGAGTCTTAAAAAGCCAATTGAAACCAATTTCACAAAATATCAGTTCAAACAAAAAAAAAAATGTATATATTCCTTTAAGAGAAACATATGAATCTCAAAACGCTTTTTCATAATAAAGAAAAAAATATATATAATGAAATAAATAAGAAATTAAATGGATATTGACATAAATACCAAACAGCGGTCTTACATCGATAATAAACAGTTGTTCTCCAAGAATAATTAGTTGGCCATTGCCTTGTTAACTGGTAATTAACTGACTGTATATTCTGCTGTGGTGTGTTTCTTTGTGCGTGTTGTGTGTGTGTGTACGTGTGTGCGCGTGCGCGCAACGGATCGTCGTGTGTGTGTGGTGTGCGCGCGCCACCGGCGTGTGGTTGTGGGTGCGCGCGCGCGCGTGTGTGGTGTAGTATGTATGCATGCGGCGTGTGTGTGTTGGGTGTGTGTGTGGGTGTGTGCGCGCGTGGGGGCGTGTGTGTGTGGCGTGCGTGCGTGCATGTGTGATGTGGTGTGTTGTGTGTGTTTGTTGTTCGAAAGCGTACATGTTTGTGTGTGTGTGTTCTTTTTTTGTTACGTGTCGGTGTATGTATGTTTGTGTGTGTGTGTGGTGTTTATGTGTGTGGCGCGCGCGGGGGTGTGTGCCGTTAGTCTATGTATGTGCGTATCGTCGACTTTTGTTTGTGTACATATAAGTATGAATATATATCGTATGTGAAAGAGATTGTTAGTGTTCGAGCAATAGATATATATATATATATATATATATACAGATCTATCTATAAAGATATATATATATATATATTATACATATAATAACATATATATATATACATATATAATATATATATATCTTAGTATGATTATATATAATATACTACTACTATATATAGAGATACACACACTCTCTCATCTCTCTCTAACCCACACACACACACCCACACACATACAACACACACACCAACAGTATGTATGCATGTATGTAATGATTGTGTGTATATAGTTTGATAAAAAACCATTTGCATACATGTATTCATATACATATATAATAACATGGTGTATATATGGTACACAAAACATTATATGTGGGTGTACAATATATACACCAACACTCACAAACAACACACACACATATATAAATAATCAAAATAGATAGAGTATTTTCTTTAGATATTTGTTCTCATAAACACACACACCAAACACCACAGACACACACAACACACACACACACACACACAAGATATATATATAATATAAGTTATAGTATATTATATGTAATATATATATATATATATTATATATATATATATATATATATATATATATGCCATTCTTATAGGGGTCGCCATGATCAAGGAGCTGGCAGATATCTTTGGAGGGCCGGAGACCTTCCTGACACCAAACCCTCTAAGTTACCGGGTTATGTGTATGTATGAGACAGACAGACACACACACACAACACAACACACACACTACACACACACCACAATATAGATGAGAGAGATATATATAGATATTATAAGATTATATATGTCATTATATATGGGTGTGTGTAGGGGGGGGGGCTGTTGTGTGTGTGGTGTGTGTGTGTGTGTGGTGTCGGTGTGGCCTGTGTGTGTCGAGTTTAGAGAAGATATATTAATATATATATTAGATATATATATATTAGGTATTAATATATATGTATATAATATTTCATATTAATATATGTATAAACACAAACACAGACAACACACACAACACACACACACACACACATATAATATAATGATAATATATAGATAATATATATATATATATACTAGATAGATATCTCTATATAAATTAGACAGTAGATATTTATATATATATATTATATATATAATATATATATATATATATATAACACACGATTGCCTACCTCGCCACTGGGTGGCAAGCCAGCCAAGTTCAGTGCTGGTCCCAAGCCGGATAAATAGTGAGAAGGATTACCGAAAAGGTAAACACCGGCCTCTCCGTGGATAGGAACTGGGGACCCTACACATGTATACCCACTCCAAGAAGCATCACAACTTGAAACTACAATTAAGCATCATGCTTGACCACGGAGCTTTCAAACATGAAACTACCCGTTTCAAAAAGAAGAAGAAGAAAAAAAAAATAATAGATCTAGTCTTTTTTTTTTTTTTTAGTATCGGTAGGTTCATGTTTGAGCCGCGTGGTACAGCAGATACTTAATCATAGTTTTCATGTTGGGATGCTATGAGGCGTTACGTGTTAGGGGCCCCAGGTTCCTTTCCCGGTGTTACCTTTTAGGATAGTATTCTATTTATCCGGGCTTGGGACCAGCACTGACTTGGCTGGCTGCCCACCCATTTGCGAGATAGGCAAGAGACATTAGCTAACCAAACTACCATACCTAACCGCACTAACCAAATCCAAAACCTAACGGGACCTAACAGAATCTTAATGCGAACCGAACCTAACGAACGGGATACCCGAACCGGTAACGAACTGACCTGCTGGACGCGAGGGAACGAAAAGAAGCAACCGAACGGAACTAGACCTAAGTTAACCAAAGCGAAGGGGGCGCGAAGAAAAGGAAGCTAACGGAAAGACCTAAAGTGTGAAAAAAAAAACGAAACGAAGCCCCGACCGAACCCGAACGAAGCCAAACGTAACCCGACTCACCCAAGCGAACCTAAAAACGGAATGAAAGGGCGGCGGGGCGTGCGGGTAGAAGAGGGCGAGAGTGAGGGGTGCGAGGGGAGATATATAGGAGAGAAAGAGAGAGAGAGATGAGAGATAGGAGAGAGAGAGAAAGAGCGAGAGAGAGTAGAGAACGGAGATGAGAGAGAGAGAGGATGAGAGAGAGTATAGAGAGAGAGGAGAGAGAGGAGAGAGAGATAGAGAGAGAGGGGCGGTGGGGGGGGGGGGGGTGGGGGGGGGGGGGGGTGGGGGGGGGGGGGACGATGGAGAGAGAGATGGGGGGGGGGCGTACGTGGGGATATACAGAGAGAGGAGAGAAGTAGGAGTAGAGAAGAGAGAGAAGAGAGAGGGGAGAGTAGAGGAGAGAGGAAGAAAGATGATAGAGAGAGAGAGAGGTAGAGAGAGAGTAGAGATGAGAGGGAGAGAGAGGAAGCGAGAGAGAGAGCGAGAGGAGAGAGAGGAGGAGTAGAGAGAGAGACAGGACAGAGCGAGAGAGAGAGAGAGATAGAGAGAGAGAAGGTAAAATATGAGAGATAGTAGAGAGAGAGAGAGAGACAGATGAGAGGAGAGATAGAGAGAGAGATAAGAGATATACGAGAGAGAGGAGAG
>NW_023657655.1:0-7500 GCF_015228065.2 Penaeus monodon
ACCCAAAAACACACACACACACCCACCCCCCCCCCGCACAACTTTCACAGACCCAACCCCACAAACCCCCACAACACCCCCACCCCAACCCCACACACACCCCCCAAACCACACCCACACACCACACACACACACACACACAAAACACACCCCCAAACCCCAAAAAAAAAATTTATATAATATATATATATATTATATTTTATAATTTTATATATATATAATATTTATATTATATAATTGCTCTGCAAAGCCTGCACCGCATTGTGGGAGGATTTTAAAAACTCTTGCTGTTGAATTCCCAAGCTGGGGCCCCTTAAAAGCTGTACAATTGTACAGCACCAAGGGGTCAGGCGAGCTACTACCGTTCAGCCCCAAGGTGCCCACCACCCCCTAAAAACAGAAAAAACAACAGTGCGGGAGTTCTCTGTGAAACATGCAGAACATCTGCCAGCCCAACACACCTAAACCAGCGATTGCTCACAACAGGGGAAGGGAGCCGACCCATAACTCTTTTTATCTTCTCTCTGAGGAACTAAAAAAATCCACAATAACCCCGGGGTTTCTGGGGGGATCTCGTCCCCCCCTTCATTTCCCACGGGAAATGGCATAGCTTGCATCCTGCAACTCATCCAGTTTTTGGGAAAACTTCCACTCTCCCCCGAGCGGAAGGGGGCCATCATATTTCCCCACCCAAAAAACCAAAGGGCCGGGGAAGTACTCCCCCATCTCTCCCTCAGCTGTCTGGCAAACCCGGCCGAGAAAATGGCACAAAACCCGACTCCATGGAAATGGGACCCCCCATGAATACCTAAAGGGGTTTAAAAGGGATGAGCCAGCCCAGATAGTCCCCCCCCTTAAGAAAAACCACATGTCCTTCTGTTATTTCCTAGCCCCTATAGAATTTTTTAAATTGAAAGTCCTCTTGCTTTCGGAGACCTGATCCGAGGAATCAAGGAAAGCTCCTGGCTTGGATGGGTGACTATTTCAGGAACAGAACAGGCAAAGTCGATTCCAAAAGCCTTACACACCATCCCAAAAGAAAATGTACCCCCCGGGTGGGGTCCTCAGTCCCCTGATGTCCTGTATCCTTCTACACCTCCCCGTGGGGTGAAAGATCTCTCCTATTCAACGACCTAGCAATCATCTCCATTTGGAGCACCTGCCTATAAAGCCCAGCACTCTGGACCGTGTATCTGATGGTGCTGTAGGGGGAATAAGATCTTTCACCCAAAATTCAAACCTGGTCGAGAAAAAATGTTAAAGGGCCAATTCTAAAATTCAGGAATGGACTTAAAAGGGGTCAGATCTTTCAATACCGGGGGTAATATTGACCGAACCCTCCCCTTTAAAAAGGGGCCCTGTCTTAGTTGACCGACCAAGAAAGACTGCTGTCATGAAGCATGTCTGGGAGACCTAGACCAGACAAAAACTAATGGATCTTCTACGTAATGCCACCTCCTTTTGTCCCCCTGTTGCCGCAAAGCCAAATTTGAGAAAAACTGGGCCCAAAAAATGAACTGCCAGGATCTTCGGGGTTCCCCCAAAGGGTGATAAAGGTCCTCAACCTCCCCATGGAGGTAAACCTTTTCCCCCCCTGAATCACGAATTGATCAAATGGCACCTTTTCCTTCAAAATCACCCAAACCCCCCCGGGAAACACAAACATGAGACAAAAATACAGCCGGGGTGTTAATATGCTTGACTCAAAAACAACTTTTCCCAAAGGGGTATGGACTCCCCCCCCTGACGTTTTTAAAGCCCCTTGGGCACAAACCTTGATCTTTTCCCTGTTATGAGCTTGTCAAAGGAGATAAATCAGTACACCATGCCTAGTCTAAAGAAAACTAAGGGTCATTGTACCATCACTCCCCCGGGGTAATAAAACCTACTTCACGATGGATCAATCGCCCCTTAAAACCACATAAAGGTTTGGGCTTTGCAGAAAGGGGATCCACAAAATCCATGGGATAACAGGAAACCTCCCGCTACGGGCACAGCAGTTGTGATCATGGGACCATAGCCCACGCATCCCTGGGGAAGGCACTGGTCTACCAGACTTCAGGCAGCCATTGACTGTCTACAGCAAGCTCCCCCAAAAGGCCCCCCCCACGGAACCCCCCCTTCCGGGGTGGGGGGGCTTGGGCCCAAAATGACTGGTGAGCCGGACCGGGGGCTCCCCATACTGGAGGGTCACCGGGGGGGGATGGACAAAATGGCTTCCTGGTGCCCAAAGGCCTATGAGGGGATGGTGCACCCCCCCCGGGTTCTCTCTTTTGGGCTGGGGAAAACTCCCCCACGTTTTTTGCTGCGTGGCCCCCGTAAAAACCGGAACGGAGTCCTGGGGGTTGACGATGCTGCCGCTGCCCCTGCGCTGAAACACACCTTTTTTTCCTTTATCTGGTTGCGGTGGTTTGATAAAGGCCCCCGGGTAAAGTAAATCGGCTGGTCAAATTGGCTAGGTCAAGCGGGTCTTTCATGGGCAGCGCATGGGTTTCCCGCGACTGCCATCATACTGTAATATGGTGCGTATATTTCCTCATTACCCCTGTGGCTATGGGGAGATTTTGAGCCCAACTATAGCTTCCTCTCGGACTCCATGGTGGGGGGGGTGGGGAAAATAAAGAATTCAAATTTTGTATGAGTATAAAAATTTTACAAGATCTAGCTCTCCCCCGTACTTCGCAATCCCCCCCCCTTTCCCCCTCTGGAACATCACATTGTCACTCTGGACCTTTTCCCAGCTTCCAAGGCAAAAATGGGAATTCGTAAGGGGTTCCCCGGGCTCCCAAACCGGGAAAGGGGGGGGAAAAGCCCTCCTAATCCAAAGGAAAATCTCCGGGTAAATATGAAAATATTTCATATAGAAATCCCCTAGAGTAAAAGACCATTGATGGTGTTCAATCAGGGTCTTAAATTTTTTTGAAGTAAAAGGGAAAATATTGGGGTATGTAAACGTACCTCGTTACCCCACCGAGATGGTAGCCTGATAGTTGGGGTTTTCGTCACCAATGAAGTGACCTTTAGTGCGATAGCACACCCCTGGGGCCAATTTTCTTTCTCCTCAAAAAACCCTCAACATGAAAGGGGAAATTGTCTTTTCCCGAGCCTGATGGGGTATTCTAAAGAGAACTGTTAGAGGAACTAGAAAATTTTTTTAATGTAGGGGCATAAAACGTTTTAAGAAAAAAGTTGAGGGTTTGGGAATCTACACCAGCTCTCCTTCTAACTTTTAATATGTTGGTCCTTCCGAATCATTTAATTTGGCAGGGTTCACCTCGGAAAAACCCTTTGTGCCCAACCCTATGCGGTGCTTCCACTCCCAGGGTTAGGGGCATGGAGCCAAACTCTTCCCTTTTTAAAGGAAATGGAAAACCAAAAATATGTTAAAGTGGGGGTCGACAGGTCACAAAAAAATGAAACTGTCCGGGCCCAAATATGCTGTTACACTGCAAAAACTCATAAAAGCTTCTTCAAACATGTAAAAGGTAAAAATTTTGAAAAAAGTTTGATAATAAGGGAAAGGAAAAGTTAGTTTTCCAGGGCAAAGCGACGTGCCCGTGTCTGTTCGCACAGAATTTAAATCCTTTGCTTGGGTTTCTGGCTCACCCTCCTTCCCACCACCCTTGCCCTCCAATATTTCTTACCCACCACTCTGCCATTTTCTTTAAAACCTCAGTCCCCAATTGCTGAAACTCCCTCGGGTGAATTTCCACCAAACGGAGTAGGAGTGAGGGTCATTGAGGAGACTCCTCCTCCCAAAAAGTTTTTTGGACCCATCAGGTGAGGTTCCAGAGGCCCATTGGTGACGCCCCCTCCACCTATCCACAGGGCCTCCGCTGCTGGGGCAAAATCCCCAAAGCGGGCTGGGGTTTCCCTTTCCCGGCAAAAGGGAAACCTGAGTCTGTTTAAATGACTCTTTCAAAGGGGGGGTCTTTGAGCCGTCAGGGGGGTTTTCCCGGGGGCTCAAAGATCAGCTCCCGTGCCCCCAACCCAGGGGCCTCTGCTGCTAGGGGAGAATGCCCCCGAAGCAAAGGCTCAGTCCGTTTCTTTGCCCCGGCAAAAAAATCCTGGGGCCCTTTTAAAAGGAAAACCTGGGGAAACTGTTCCAGGGGAACAACCCCCCAAGATCTCCCAAGATCCTGGAAAAGGGGCGCCTAAAGGTGTAGGGGAAACCTTGACCACAGGTGCTGTTAAACACCTTATGAAAAAATAGTTTAAAAAACTGGATCTCTAATCCAAAGAAATGTCAGGAATTCAGCAAAAAGGGAAGAACTCAACATTTATAACTTCATTAACCCGTTTGTGAGCCTAAAGGATTATGACCAGGGAAAAACTCCGATTTCCCTGAGAGGATTCCAAAAATTTAAGCCCCTTAGGGACTTTTGACAAAGGACCTCATGGAGGATAGCATACTGGGACTCGGATATTCCTTTCCAGGCCATCCACCTGCAGCAAAACCCGCGGTGAAGGTTTGGAAAAAGGGGTTGAAACGACCCTTACACTGTTGCATCCATCTACCTTCCTCCCATAAACTGAACATTGATGATTTGGAAATCTACTTGGGGATTGCCACATCCATTCTACCTTGGAGATTTCAAAGGTCGGGATCACCTCTGGGGAACACTTTTTGCAAACCCCCGAGGAAGGGCCTTGGGGTCCCTTTCTCCTATGAGTAGATGCAGTTTTATTGAAAAGTGACCCCCACACATTTCCAAATTTAAACTGGGGCATTCTCCATTAGACCTGTCAATTGTCTCACCTATTCCGATAAATTTCACTTGGAGGTTTTTGGAAAACTTACATGGAAACGACCATTTTCCAATACTTTTGGAGGGGTGAATGTATTTTCCCGCCAATGAGGCGAGATGGGGACTTTACATGCGGACTGGGAAACTTTTTGATCAAATGCGTATTGCTGGATCTGTGAAAGATTTTTTCCCGTGTTTCAAAATGCTTTTAAACACTCACTCACAATTCCCTTGCAGAGAAGCCTCCATTCCCAAAATATGGGGTTACCGTCGACCCAGGTACCCTGGTGGGCTGGTGAATGCCAAAAAGCTGTCAGAGCAAAAAAAGCTGCATTAAGGGAGTTGAAAACGCCCCGTGATGTAAACCCTTTATCCATTCAAAAAGACCCCCGCCAAGGCCCCGCGAGGGCTAAAAAAGGAAGACGGACGTCATGGAACGTATGTCTCCTTTATTTAAATCTGGGACCCCTTTGCATGGGTAGGAAGGTGCGTGATCGCTGGAAAGAGCAATCACTGTCCCCCACCTGCTTTGAAGATTGATGGGATAATCACACAGAAAAATGATGTTTAATGACTAGCTAAATCCCTGGCAAGGAGCATCTTACACTGCCCGTTCTCCCTCTTCGGGGTGAAAATGGAAAGACACCCGTGTCGTTTTCAGAGGACTGCAGAAACTTCCCTACAATTGCCATTTTTGCGAAAGGGGATGGACTCTGCTTTGCAGCTCTGCCGAAAACTGCCCGGAATTTACTATTCCCTACCAAAAGATTCCACTTGCCGAGGGTCCCGAAGTTCTTGTTGGGCCTATTCAATAGATATATGGGAGGGGACAGTGCCATCCCATGGGCTATAATCTTCCTGTCCCCAAAACCCTCTCTTTTTATTACCCGAGAATCGAATTTTTTACACACGGACTACAAAGGGTTCCAGATCTCCACATCCAAATTGGTTTTCAACCCCCTTGAGGATAGCCGATCCTATGGTTCTAAGGTTCTGGCTGTTGGAATTACCCAATTTTCCCCCTTTGGGCAAACAAGTTGAGCTGGTTTGTCGGTTGGGAAAAGGGGGAAGGGTCCCAGCAGAAGTCCGAAGAATTTCTTCAGCACATTTCTAAATACTGGGATCAATCAAATTTTTACAGAGGTTCGAAAACTGAAAATGGTGGGGATTTGCGCTGGCAAAAAACTGCATCTGGCAGTCTTTTTCCCAGCACCTCATCTTCACTCAGAGTTTATCCATCCTTAAGCAGTTAAAATCAGAGATCTAACGAACCATTCGTTGTATATATTGGACCTCGGTGCCTTGCAAACAATCAAAGGGTTAAAATCTCACATCCCCGTATAGGGAGGGTTTAAGATTGGGGTTGCACTGAGTCAAAACGTAAAAAGAAAACTCTATGTTGGGGGCCAGCGATTTTTTGTCATGGGGAAGAGCGACTGATCGAAGGCCAAGGGAGCTGCTGCCACCTTGTGATGCTCGTTTTCCTCTCCCCCCCACCGACCGAAACCCCGCTCAGAGTTGTCTTCGTGAAAATGGAGGAAAAAAGGAGGGATACCTCAGAAACAAACTGCAGACTTAGAGATGACCTTGGCATTGGGCAACTACATCCCTCCCAACCGAAAAGTGGGAATTGTATTATAAGATAGAATCGGGACCAAAATGACTCTGGCCAATGATGGCTAAAAAAGAAACCTTTGTGAAGGTGCCAGAGCCATTAAATCGCAATGTAGTGGAAAATGTCAACATTCTTAGATCAAAGACGTATGTACTTGTTCCCCCATTAAAACGAAAAAAAGTATTGGGGAAGTTGTACTAGAGGGGCTTATAAATTTCCCTTTGGGGCTAAAATTTTTAATAAAAACTTTATCATAATGTTTTTGCAATCATTTTTTGCACTTAAACTAATATTTATGTTTTTATTTTTTAATCTTTTATTGTTATTTGTAAATATTTATTGATATTTTTTAAAGTTTTTTAAAATTTAATATTTTTAGTTAACAAGGTTCGTCGCTAAAGACCCTTTCTTTGACGCGGCAATAATTTCAAAAATCAATCATTTAATCCCCAAAAGGGAACCCTACCCCTTTGACTACAATCCTCACAATACCACGAGGATTCTTGCTCGGGTAAAAAAAATTTAAAAACGGGGGTTCCTACCCAAAGGGGATCAGAGGGAATGGCTTGCTGACAGGTAGCTGACTTGGGCAGGGGATGCCCCCAAAACCCTGATCTAAAACCGAGCCGAAAAAAACTTCAGCAGAAATGTAATGTCACAGCACAGCCTTTCCCCCGCAGTCGCCAGATCCTCCCCCTCGGCCAGATGGACCAGACACCCCAGGGGTATGAGCCACTGTCATTCTCTGAAACAATCAATAGAGGTACCCCAAGTTAATCAGACTGGTTACCCTTGGGGCTGGGGATCATACAAACAACGACCATGAAGTCAGTTGTTTGTTTGTATTCACAAACACTCCCGGGAAACAGGGGGAATTGCAAATGGGGCTATGAAACCCATAAAATCCCCATCACCCACATTCCTCTCCCTCCATTCAGCCACCCTGACTTTTGGGAGTCTGGTTATTCACCCCATAGGGCCCATCATCTTTTTCCCCTGCCTATATAATCCAAAACATTTGCCTAGCTGACTTCAGCAAATTTTCTTTGACGGAGATTCAACACTACCTACCGAAAATACACCCCCAAACAACAAATGCCAGGGGCCCCAAATCTTTTCTATTTTTTTAAACCCAAA
>NW_023657655.1:12500-26875 GCF_015228065.2 Penaeus monodon
CGAGGGCTAGCTTAGCATATAGGATTTATCCTTAACCCAGATTAGCATTCCCCGATCCTCCAGAAGAACAAGACAACAGCAGCAGAAACACAAGGACGCCCGCCCTTAGCCGACTGGGGAGCCTGCCGGGCTCCCGTGATCTCCGACTCCCATCAGCACCAGACATAACCTGTGGGCACTCACGCCCTCCAACAAAAACACTCCCCAAAAGAGATAAGACACCCAATAGCCAACAAGAAGTAGATGCACAAACCGTTCCATCTACTATAGTATACAGTATGCGGGCACTATGATGATGAAGAAAGAAAACATAAGAGATTCGCAGTAACTGTCACGCTCCAGCGGCACAAGGTGGCAACCAGGACTGCTAGTGCTCGAAAGGCAGGGGAGGCGGCGAGCCTGGCCGTGTCACGTCACTGCACAGTACGTAGTTTGCCGTGACGAAATGGCCATATGGTTGTAACGTAAAAAACGTAGGATGGCAATTTCATCATTACAAAAAAACTCAATAGCAGAAAAAGATCCTGTAAGAGTGTAAGTGATAATCTTAAAAGTAAAAAACGGCCGACTATAAAGATTAAAATGGCAAAACATGTGCCGCGGGTCGGGTGGTGACACCTGTGCTTTATATCATTTGGTGATTTCATGGTATTTCTCGTTGTATTATTTCTATTCAGTCCCAGATATCTAGACAGAAAATCCAAAATACTCTGGCTATTATTTATCTCTGACATATGATATTGATAAAGGAAGAGAAAAATAAAACACATATACATTCTCCCTGAAATAAGGGAAACGATACTAATCTGGTCCATCACATCAAACAGGCGGAATCTATTACTCTGAACTCCAATCGGAATGTCTACATCAGATTCCACCGGGAACAGGAAAATAGGTGTGAAGATAATACCGATGTTCTTATCAACTAGAGAAAATGTCCCCGAGTCTAGTGTGCTTTCGCTCATTTTACTGCCAGCCATGTTATTTTTCAAACTACTGAAGTAAAACACAGACCACACACACACACACACACACATATTCCACCGCACACGCACAAGCACACCGCACACGCACACACACACACACACACACTCACACTTACTCTCTCACACACACACACCACACACCACCACACAACAAAACACACACACACACACACACACACACACACAAACACACACACACACACAACACACACACACAACACACACACACACACGACACGTATGATTGGTCTGGGGCGGGTAATGAAAGGGGTTCTCAGCTTGCTGGGTTTGGTTTTGAAGATAGGATATGAGGACCCCCCAAGAGACCACCGTGTTCCCATGAAGAGGGCGAAGCAGGTGGTGGGGCCGCTGCCGTGTCTCTCTCTCTGTCTTTACGAAAGTGTCCTTTTATGCGGCGGTTTCCCCTTCGGAGGGCGGATGTTTTACTCCCGTGCGAAAAGAGAAAGCCGGGCGGCACTTGCGCTTGAACACTGCAGTAGCACATAGGGACTTCAAGTTGTTCGGTATTGAGAGATGGTTCCTCGTGGTCGCAAGGGGTTGTCGCATGCCAGGTAGCGGGTGTGGGGAGGTTTCGCACTGAGGTGCAACATTAGTAGCGAGGAGGGTTACATCGTCATAGAAGCTGAAATATAAGTGAAAACCTGGTCCAGTTAAAAGAAAATAAAGGCTAAGGATGAGGAACATACGTTTGTCAATCAAATTACTAAGAAAAATGAGAGTGCAATAATAACAATTTGCCAAAACAAGAAGGGTTTCGGTATCAAGGGAGGTATTAATTACTTTGTTGTTAGGATAGTCGAGTTCAGTAGAGTACCATAATAATAATTGAAGAGGAGAAAATTTATTTGGACCAGAATTCCTTATCTTTGGATAAATAGACAAGTACTTATGACTTCGGACACAAGGCAGCTGGGCCTGAAACATAATTCTAAAGTGCGTGTCTCGGGCGCGATTCAATAGTAGAGCGTAGGTTGGTGTATTTTCTCGGTGCGACGGACGCAGGGATTCGTCGGTTTATGGCCATGAGCTGTGATAAATATAATTTCCAGTGATAATAACTGTGTAAGGGGGACCTATGTGAAGCATGTCTGCAATGCGTTGCCATTATTTGGCATCTGGAGGACACTGCCATCATTACCTATTCACCAAACTTGTAAAACTAAAGAGGAAAATTTCGAGAGAACTTAATTGAAAGCGATTTGGGTCAGTTATAAGTGATATAACATATCACCAAATCTTAAAACTAAGAAGCAAAATTCGAGAGAACGTAATGAAAAGCGACTAGGGTTTCGTATAAGTCAAAGGATGGCACTTAGTAAAATTCATAATCCTAGAGTGAAATCCGTGTATTGCTAGAGTGGGCAGGTAGGTGGGTTTGGGCTTAGGGCAGGTAATCGGACAGTATCTTAAAACTATGTGTGAATAGCAACGATTAGCGCAGGAGTATAAGAAAATACAGGTGTTGGAAAGACCGACATGATATACACACAATCATTGAGGAAGTAGAAACGAAGCATTTACTAGTAGGGTACAATATGCAGTGTGAAAAACAAACAATGTTAATATCCAAATAGTAGCGTAAATATGGAAATAACAATAATGAGGGAAACTTATCAATAAAATTTTGATTTGTTCTGGGAGGAAAATCAAATATTATGAACTGCTAGGTGAGGACAACAATAATGAACATTAGATAAAAACACGAAATAGCAGAAAAATAGACAATCAATTACCGCAGGGGAATGATGTGTGGGGTGAGGGTATGTTTACTTGGGTTTGATCTCAGTGTGCGGCTTCATTTATTGTTGTGCTGTAACAACAATGATAGACAGCGGGAAGTTTATGTAATCTAGAGGTAGTTGTGTGTGTTACTTGAATTGGAAGGCAAACCGTATGTAAGGTTGTGGGTGGGTATAAGGAGGGGGGGTGGGCAGTAGTAATTCTGGAACGAATAGGCACACTTTTAATAGTAGCGAGGAAGGTTGTTGGTGCTGGATAGAAATGCGACATCCTGGCTGTATTGACGAATATCGCGACAAGGGGGGGGGGGGAGTTTTTTTGGTCGAAGGGGGGGGGGGCCCCCCCCCAAAGATGAGACTGGATTGACGAGTGTGTTGGCGTAGAGTACGAGGATTCATCTTCAGCGACTTCGTTCAGGAGCGTAGCACAGGCGTGAGTGGTCAGCACGAAGTAGATAGGGACAGACATGGTGTGGGTCAGAAGAGGGATTTGGTAGCGTAGTGGCTAGGCGTTAAGGGAGGCGAGGGAGGCACTTCGGGACTACCTCTCTGAAGTGACACGCCTTTGGGAGGCTGTTTCACTGGTTCCAAACAATGAGTGCCTGATCTTATAGGTGGAAAGGCATCCCCCTCTGTGTCTCTCCCCAGGGTTCACACCAACCACGTGTTTGCTGCTGTGTGGCATCCAGGTACTGTGAGATGGGAGTCCTGGAGTTGAGCGATGCCGTGCATGAATGCGATCTGTGGTCAGACAACACACCTCTTTTGGTCTGGTCAGATCAATCGGTTGGTCTCCTTCAGAAGACTATGGTCGCCGTTGGGACTCACACTGGTCCCGTGGAGTGGCGGGTACAACGGCCATTGGCTGCATATATCCTTCACCCCCCATGGGCTGTTAGGACATTAGTTTAACATTACAGCTTCCCTTGTTGGAATTGGTGGTGGGTGGGGGCGGACGAGGATGAAAGAACGCTACTCTATGGCAACACTGCTACAAACCCCCCTACAAGAAAGAGATAATAAAATGTGACAAAACGTGCAAGGACCAGATTACAGCAGTCATTATGAAGCCATTACATGGCTTCTAGTGACAAGAAAAAAAAAAATGCAAAGCACAGATTGACCAATTGCTGACTTAAGATGGACACATTCGCCCAAAAACAAGTCTGTCATGAGATGGCCAGTAGATGGGCTTCGCCAGGCCGAGACCCCCTAACGGAAGCTGCCTTGCCGCGGATGGGGGGGCTTGACTTCGACGTCCAATATGATCTGGGGAGCCGGACCAGAGGGCTACCCCATACTGGAGGGGCACCAGTGAGAGATGAGTACCAAAAATGGCTCCTGGTGCACAAGGCCTATGAGAGGGATGGTGCCACCCATCTGGTCTCATTTCTATCTTGGACAAGGGAAACTCTCCCACGTGTGTGTTTGCTGTGCGTTGGCATCCCGTATTACCAGGAGAAAAGGAGTCCTGGAGGATTGGCGATGCTGCATATACGCTGCGCCCTTATTCTGGTTAGACGGGCGGCTTGATTCAGGCCGGTCAAGTCAATCGGGTGCGTCAAAACTATGGCTACGGTCATAGCAGGCACTATTCAGTCGGTAGGCATAGGTTCCCGCCGACTGCATCAGGTACTGTAATAGTGGCTGCGTATTAATTTCTCATGAACCCTGAGGCTGTTTGGAAGATTTGAACCCCAACATAGACTTCCACTCGTTGGACTCCATGGTGGTTGGGGGTTGAGGAACTGAAAAATTCCAAATTTGTATGAGTTACTACAAATTTACAAAGATCTAGCCTATCCCCTGACGACCTACGCAATCCCCCCAACCATTCCCTATGGAACATCACGTATTGTCACTTTGGAACCTTCCAGCTTCCAAAGGGCAAGAATGGGAATTGTAATGGTTCCCGGGCTCCCGATCAAACCAGGTAAGAAGGGGAAAAGTCCGCCTTTAATCCACTAAGATTAAAATCTTACCTGGTAAATATGAAAAACATTTTTATTATAGTAAGTACTAGTATAGTGTAAGACCATAGATGGTGTTAGTATCACCATGGATCTTTGATATTTTCGAAAAAGTACATCGAACAATTGTTGAGTATGTCAAAGTGATCCTCGCATCACCCCATCCAGCGAAGTGTAGCCTTGATAGTTGAGGTTTCGTCACAGACGAGGGAGTGACCGTCTGCTGTGCGATATGCGACATTCCTGAGGCTCAAGTTCATGTTCTCCTCACCAAACCCTCCAAGTCAGTGTAAGGGAATTTGTTTTGGCCCAAGAACCTGATGAGGTATTTGAGGGGAAACTGCGAGTAGAGGAACTAGAGAAATCTTTTTTAACTGTAGTGGCAGAATAAAACGTTTTAAGAACGAAAGTTGATGGTTCTGGAACAGTCGACACCAGCCTTCTAACTTTTAACACATTGTGCCTTCCAGAATCGGTTACAGTTTCAGTTAGCCATCGGTACCACCTGAACGGTACACCGCCTATGTGGCCCAACCCTATGCGATGCTTCACTGCCAGGTTATGGGCATGGAGCCAGCTCTTGCTAGTTTTAAGAAAATGGGGCAACCAAGAGTATGTTGTAACAGTGGTGGGTACAATAGGCATCAAGGAGATGGACAACTGTCCAGGTCCAATATGCTGTTACCACTGCAAAGAACGAGCCTCATGACAGCTTGACTTCAAGCAGTGTTGTAAAAGATAAAATTTGAAAAGGAAGTATGGTAATTAAGGAGCAAGGAGAAAGTTAGTTTTCCAGAGGCAAAGCGACGTGCCCTGTGTGCTGTTTGCACAGAACAGGTAAATCCTTTGCTTCGGGTTCTGGCTCATCCTCCTCCCACCAACCCTTGCCCTCCAATAATTCTCTTACCCACACACTCTGCCACTTCTTTTAAACCTCAGTCCCCAATGCGTGAAACTGCCTATAGTGAATTCCACAGAAGAAACGGAGTACAGAGTGAGGGGTTCTATTGAGGAGGACTCACTCCTCCCAAGTAAGGTCTTTGAGCCATCAGGTGAGTGCTCCAGAGGCCTCAATGGTGACTAGCCGCCCCAGCTGCCACCATATCCCACAGGGGCCACTTCTGTGCTAGGCAGAATGCCCCGAAGCCAAAGGCTCGGATTTGCCCTTTGCCAGGCAAGAATCTGAGTCTGTTCAAAAGACTCATTCCAACGGTGGGTCTTTGGAGCCGCAGGAAAAGGGCTCCAGGGGTCTCAACACGGTGATAGCTCAGCTGCCACCACCATCCACAGGGGCTTCTGCTTCTAGGCAGAACAGAATGACCCTGAGCAAAGACTCCAGTCCATTCTTTGCCAGGCAAGAAATCCTGAGGCCTTGTCAAAAGGAAGCTGTGGAAACTAGTTCCATGGGTCAAACAACCCTCAAGAGACTCTCCAAGTCCTGGGAAAGGGACAGCCTAAAAGGTGTAGGGGCAACCTTGACCACAGGTGCTGCCAAAACACCTTATGAAAAAATAGTTTTAAAGAACTGGATACCCTAATCAATGGAACTGTCAGGGAATTCATGCAAAATGGGAAGAACGTGCCAATGATTCTGAATAGCTTTCATATAACCCAGTTGTGTATGCCTACAAGAGATTATGACAGGGAAAATCATCCAATCTCTTCCCTGAGAGCGAATTCCCAAATTCAAGCCCAATTCATGGGACTTTGAGAATAGGTATTGACACGACCTTACAACTGTTGCATCTATCTACCTTCCTCCACCTAACTCAACATAAATGATTTGGAAGTCTACTTGGGCAGTTGCCACACATCCATTTCTACTATTGGAGATTTCAATGGTCGACATCACCTCGGGGGAGACACTTGGCAATGCCTCGAGGAAGGGCCTTGGAGTCCTTGCTCCTAAGAGTAGATGCAGTTTATTGAACAGTGAGCACTCCCACACTCCCCCTATTTCGAGAATTTCAAACTGGACATTCTCCAATATAGACCTGTCAATTGGTATCATCACCTGGCTTCACAGATGAATTTCACTGGGGAGGTTATGGAAGAACTTACATGGAAGCGGGACCATTTTCCAATACTTTTGGAGGAGGGAATGGACTATTCCAGCCAACGCGAGTACAGAGAGGGCGACTCTGAACATGCGGACTGGATGGAATCATTTATAGATCAACCTGTGACACAGATTTTGCACAGTGGATCGTGAATGATTTCCAGTGTGTTCAAGATGCCTGTTGAATCACTTCACAAGCACGAATTCACCGTTGCAGTCAAGAAGCATCCACATCCCAGAAAAGTTAAGCGGCCAATTACCGTCGACCTGCAGGTACCATGGTGGGTCTGATGAATGCAACAAGCTGTCAGAAGCCAGAAAAGCTGCATTAAGGGCGGGGCCAGTAGATAACGAAGCCCAAGCTTATGTAACCTCACGATCCATGTACAAAAAGGAACGAGCCAGGCCAAAAGCCAGGTGAGAGTGCTAAAGGAAGTGCTAGAGGACGTCAGGAGACAGTATTCTCCTTGAGTAACTCTGGGACCCCTGTAGCATGGGGTATGGGACAAGGTGCGTAAGCAATTCGCTGGGAAAGAGCACATCACTGCACCAGTGATGGCATAATCATCACAGATAAAAAAGATGTTGCTGAATGAGATAGCAAATCCATGGCAGAGATCTCCCTCTGTGAGCATCCTTACACGCTCGATTCTCCCACTCTTCGGGGAATACGAACAGGAACGACACCAGTGTCGTTCTCAGTAGGACTGCAGCAGACACTTCCATACAACTTGCCCATTTTGCGCAAGGAGAGAGACTCTGCTTTGCAGGCTCTGCCGTAAGACTGCCCCAGGAAAGGACGTATTTCCATACCAAAGATATCTCACTGCCAGAGAGATCCCAGAAGTCCTGTTGGACCATTCAATAGGAATCTATAGGGATGGGGCACAGTGCCATCCAACAGAGGATACACGAGGCTATAATCTATTCCTGTCCTTAAACCTGGGAAGGATGCTTTCCACACCAGGAAATACAGCCCCAATTTCCCCACACACAGTGCATCTGCCAAGCGGATGGAAGAAAATGGTAAATTCAGTTGACATGGCGCTAGAAAAGGAAAACATGTTGACCCCACATATCAATAGCTATTTAAGCAAAGATGAGATCGACTACACAGATGCGCTTGTAAGGATCGGAAATTGGATTATACAGAATATCCTTTGCACAGCGATCGTCACCATTGTTAGCAGTCTTCCTTGACCTTGAAAAGGCTTTATGATACTGACTTGGAAGCACATGGCATATCAAGAAAGTGTGTTAGTGACATTGGTTTAGAGGAGCTTACTACCCTTCATACGACAAACACTTCCTTGTATTAACAGGAAATTTAATAAGTTCGGGTGGGAAACAGTTTCTCCTAACTGGAAGAATCAGCTGGAAGTGGGTCCCACAAGGGGACGTGTCTTAAGTGTGACCCTGTTGCACCATTGCATTATAAATGACATTGGTAAAGTTGTTCCTAAGTTACCTGTGTCTCCTGGAACCTGACTATGTGGATGATGATTTACACTGTATACTGCTCAGGAGGCAGCTTACAGGTATTGTGCAAGGGGGGCGAACAGCAGGCGCAGTAAATCATGTTGTACAGTGGCACAACATATCATGGGTGTTCAAATTTTCCCCAAGACAAGACCCATGGCTATGGCATTTCATACACAAACGACGCGAAAGCCATACCTCCCTCTAATTAGGAGCACACCACCACTGAGCTAATTTGTCAAGAGGTGAAGTACTTGGGTCTAATATTGTGTGTTTGACTCAGACTTACATTGTGGGTGCACTCTTACATCAAACAGTTGACAGTGATAGGCTACACAAAAGCAACTTCAGTATTTTGCGGGTTCTACAACATCTACTTGGGGTGCAGACGCCCCACAACGCTTCTGCGCTTCACTATCGAATCACACAACTATTTCGTAGTAAGCTTGATATGGATGTGACGCTATTCATATCTGGCAACTCCCACTGTTACAGATGTTTGGACTCGGTTCATCATGAGAGCTCTCAGAGAATCTGTATTTACTGGGGCTTTACAGGTCTTCACCTGTGGAGTCCCTGTATGCAGAGAGGGGAGAACCACCTCTTTCATTACACCGAGAATACAGATATTCTGATTACTACACGCACGACCTACAAAGGATGATAGGATTCTCCTAATCAAATGGTTTTCAACCCCATTCAAGATCAGCCGATTCCTTATAGGTAGGAGAATGAGGAACCTTGTGGAAGATCTTAATTAAATCTCTCTAAGGTTCTGGCTTGTTGGACATTCCCCAATTTCCACCTTGGGTGGACTAATCAAGTCGAGCTGGCTTTATCGGAAATGTGGGAGATATAGGGGAGACGATCTGAGCCCGAAGTCAAGAGAAAATATCTTCACAGCACATTTCTAAATACCAGGATCAGATGCAATTTATACAGATTGGTCGAATCTAGAAAATGTCGTGGGTTTTGCAGCAGTGAGCAGACATGAAGAATGCATCTGGCAGTCTTTCTCTCAGCAGCTCTCCTTAACAGCAGTATATGACTAGAGATCTTACATGTAACCATTCTGTTGTGATATACTTGTGCACTCTCGTAGTGCCTACAGCAATGCCATCAATAGTTTAACTCATCACATCCAGTAGTGAGGGAGGGTTCAAGATTGATTGCAATGATGTTTCAACACGCAAAAAGAAAACTCTATGTTGGGGGCCACAGCGCATGTTGGTATCAGTGGGAAGCACGCGGAGCTGATCAGAGGCCAAGGAAGCATGCTGCTCAGCCTTGTGATGCTCGTTTTCCTTCCCAACAACCGACATGAAACCCAGCATCAGAAGTTGTCTTCGTGATAAAATGGAGGGAAAAATGGAGCGCAATTATGTCTGTCCCAGAAACCAAAACTGCGACGACATTAGAGATGACCTTGCAAGTAAGGGCACACTAGCATTCCATGTCCCACCGAAATATGGGATAGTTGCTATTAACGATAGACTAAGAATCGGGCACACAAGACACGGACTCATGGGCCAAAGGATGGCTATATAATCAGGCCACTTGTGACGGATGCCAAGAGCATTAACGATCGCTACAGTATAGTGGAAAGATGCGTGCAACATTCACATAAGACCAAAGGGACGTATGTACTTGTCTCACCCCATAATTACACTGCAAAATGTTTTACAGTGGGAAGATTGTGACATACGAGGGTGTATTATAACACTTTATACTTAGGGAGACTAATATTTTCAATAAATCTAATTATGCATAATGTTTATGCATCATTTTACTGCACTTATAGACAGCATAATATTTATGTATTCACACGATTTTAAACGTAGTTTATGTTATACTGTAAGATATTTAATTGTGAATAGATTTTTATAAGTTTCAAAACCTGTTTAATATTTCTAGTAAACACAGGAGTATTCGAACCACGCTAATGACCTTAGCTGTGAACACGGCACGATATATGTCTAAAATAATCACATCAATGTCACAATCCACACATTTCCAAGTTCAACACTGGGGACAATCTCCAATCATAGACCTATCAATAGGGCCTTCACCTGATTCACAGTTGAAACTTTCACTTGGACTCAGGTCATGAAGACTTACATGGAAGCGACCATTTTCACATAATAACTTTTGGAGGAGTGCAGAATGGTATTCCAGTCACAATTGGAGCTACAGGACTCTGATTGGCGACTGAACATGGAAAGGAGTCCTTTTAGATCAACTGCTAGTCATTGCTAGGATCTGTGAAGATTTCCAGTGTGTTCAAGATGCTTTTAATCACTTCACATTACGACTTCCTTCTTGCAGCAGAAGCATCCATTCCAAAAAGTAGCGGATACTCCTGTACCAGTCGTATCCTCCAGTACCATTGTGGTCTGATGAATGCCAACAAGCTGTTAGAGCAAGGAAAAACTGCATTAGCAGTTGAAACGAGGCACCAGCATTGTAACCTTGATCAGTTACAAAAAAGACCCGAGGCGAAGGCCAGGCGCGTGCTAAGGGAGGCTAGACGGACGTCGTGAGACAGTAGGTTTCCTCGTAATAACTCTGGGACCCTCTTAGCATGGGTATGGACAAGGTGCGTAGATTGTGGAAAGAGACATCCATATCAGCAACCTGCTTGAAGATAGATGGCATAATCATCCACAGGGCAAAAAAGATATTGTAATGAGGTAGCTAAATCAGCATGGCAGATGATATCCTCGGTGAGCATCCTTACACGTGATGCAGATTCTCCACTCTTCGTATTTTTTTTTGTGTTTTTTGATCAGAACAGACGCGCAAATCAACACCCAGTGTCGTCTTCGTAGGACTGCAGCAGAACTTACCATGTATCACAGTTGCCATGTTTTGCGCAAGGATTTGATGGGGACTTTTCTGCTTTGCAACTCTGCCGTAAGACGCCCCAGGAATGTGACGATATTCCACATATCAAATGATATCTCAGTTACGGGAGAGCTCCCAGACGGTCCTGTTGACCTATTCAATAGGATCTATAGGGAGGGCACAGTGCCTATCCACATGGAAAGAGGCTATAATCATTCCTGTCCTAAAACCTGGCAAAGGATCTTCGCAGGAAATTACAGACCAATTTCTCTCACCAGCTGGCATCTGCCAAAGCCTGATGTGAGAAATGGTAAACTAGGTGGACATGGCACGCTAGAAAAAGAAAACATGTTTGACCCCATATTCAATATGGCTACTAGAAAATACAGAGATTCGACTACAGAGATGGCACTTGTGAGGATGGAAACCTGCTATACAGGAATTCCTTCAGCATCTAGCGACGTCAACATGTCTGTAGCAGTCTTATTTTGGACCATGAAAAGGCTTATGATACCAACTTGGTACGCTAGCATACTCATGAAGCTGTATGACATCTGGTTTAGACGGAGGCATTACTACCTTCATACAAACTTCCTTGCTAACCAGGAAATTTAGAGTTCAGGTGGGAAACAGTTTCCTAACTGGAAGACCAGCTGGATATGTGGGTCCACAAGGGAGTGTCTCTAAGTGTGACCCTGTTTGCATTGCTATAAAGACATTGTAGAAGTTGTCACACAAGTCTGTCTCATGTAATGTCCTGGTATGTGGATGACTTGGACACTGTACTGCTCAGGAGGATCACGTTTTATATAGGACTTATGCAAGGACACTGCAGGATGCACTAAATCAGGTTGTTCACAGTGGGCAAATATCAGGGTTCATATATTTTCTCCAAGAAAGACCATGGTATTTTCCCAGAAACGAGGAAATTCCACCCTTCCCTCTTTTTTAGGAAAAAACCCATGCAATTTTGCCAAGAGGTGAAGTACTTGGGTCTAATTTTTTTGCTCAAGATTTACAGGGTCCTCACATCAAACATTTTAAAAGTGAAGGCTACAAAAGCCTTAGTTTTTTGCGGGTTCTTTCACATTTATTTTGGGGGCAGACCGCACAACGTTTCAAAGGTTTTTACCGGGTTATTCTAGAAAGTTTGACTATGGGGGGGTGTATTCTTCTGCAACTCCCACGTTCTCCGGATGTTGGATCATTTATAAGTATCAAGGGAAGGGGGAAATATTACAGAGGTTCGAAATCTGAAAATGGTGGGGGCTTTCAGCAGTGAGCAAAGGGAAGAATCTCGGGCAGTCTTTCTCTGCACCGAACTTTACTGCAATTACATGCCATCCTTGCAGCTTTTAAGATGACTAGAGATTTACGAACCTTTTGGGATATATTTTGACTCTGTAGGCCCTTTGAAAGCAATAAAGAGCTTAAACTAATCACCCCGTATAAGGGGGTTAAAGATTGGCTTGCACTAATGTCAACACGCAAAAAGATAACCTGTTTGGGGTCCGGGGCATTTGGTGTCAGGGGGGAATGGCGAGTGATCAGAAGGGCCGGGCCTGCTGCTCAGCCTTGTGATGCTCGTTTTCCTCCCCACCCGACCTAAAACCCACAAAAGGGAGTTTCTTTGCAAAAAAGGGAAAAGGAAAATGGAGGCTACCTCCAAAAACAAACTGGAGAGATTAGAGATGACCTTGGGAGTTGGGTGACTAGTCCCCCCTAACCGAAAAGTGGAAGTTTTTATTAACAAACTAAGAATCGGCACACAGGCTGACTCATGGGCCATGATGGGTAAAAATGAAGCCTTTGGAAAGGGTTCCAAGACCTTAACGATCGCACTGTAGTGGAAAGATGTGCAACTTCCAGGCCAAAAATGTATGACTTGTTCCCCATATACACTGAAAAATGTTTGGGGGGGTTTTTGACAAGAGGGTCTTATTGTCCTTAGGGAGACTAAATTTTTCAATAAAATTTTAAAAAATGCATAATGTTTATCAAATTTAATTTCTTAAAACAAAAATTTTTGCTTTGATTTTTTTTGTTTATTGTTTTTGTAAAAAATTTTTTTGATAGATTTTTAAAATTTTTTAAATTTTAATTTTTTTTATTCAACAAGGTATTTGCCGCTATGACCTTTGTGTTGACGCCAGATAAATTTTTAATAACCAATCCAGGGGAGCAGCCAAAACAAAGGGGACTTGAGTAGCCCCCAACTCCCCCCTGTCGAGATGGGATCACAAGCTGAACCACCAAAACTGCTGCTGCCTCACACCCATCTAGACTTTAAACCGAAGGAGCGGCCTGAAAAAACCCATTGAGGGGGAGCCTGGACCCCCAGGATTTCCCAAAAATTTTAAGGTTCCCCCTAAAATGAAGGCTTTGCAGTGCCTACCCCAAATGGTAAAAGTATTTGGGATGATTATTTGCCCAAGACCAAACTACCCTGAATTTTTATGCAGGAAACCAAGAAGTTTTAAAGAGGAAGGAAAAGGTGTCTCTCGCTACTTTTTAAACCGATGATAGGAGAGTCAAAATGGTGCACTTGGGTTTCATATCATATGATGGGATCTGTTCACATCACATCACATCGTGGCGCTTCTCGATGTCTAAGAGCCCAACCAGGCAAATCCTGGTATCTTTAAAGGAAACCCCCAAACACTACCCCGGTTTGGGTAACTGGGGGGCCCTTTAGCCCAAGAACATAGACTAAGCCACTTTAGTGCTTTTAAATACCAAAAATATGGCCACCACCAGGAATGCAAGGCCAAACTTGAAAGTGGGTCTGTAGCAAGGGACACAACCCGAGGTTTGCCTTAAAAGGGACAAGGAAAGGGCCCAAAGGGGCACAAGAGCCAAATGCCCAACTGTGCCAAGGGGCATCACGCGGGGGGCCTGGCTTGGTTGCCAGGAAAGAGGGGGCCCTCCCGGGGCAAGACGTTGCTGAACGGCGACCAGCCTTTTTTGCCCCCCATGCCCCATGATGGGGACAGCACAAAACAGAAAAGACTTTCCCGACCTCCTAAGAGGAAGGGAAACCCATCACACCCACACGGATATCACCAAAAAAAAGGATTTCCCTACCATTTCTAAGTGCAGAAAAAAAACCAAAAGAAAAAAGGGTTTAAAGAAAAATAAAAAGCCTCCCCCCGAGACAATATCTCCTCTTTGACGAGGAAAATATGACTCCTTTTTATGCTGTAGTATGTAGTAGCAACAGTGTTGGGGAGGGCAAGGGAAGAGACGAAAGACAATCACGGTCGTCTTAAATTTTCAG
>NW_023657656.1:0-7500 GCF_015228065.2 Penaeus monodon
ATTTTATTTTTTCAATTAGTATACATTTCCATTATACTTCAATTTTACTTTTATTTGTGTGCAGTATCATTATTATCATCATTATTATTATTATTATTATTATTATTATTATAAATAGTATTATTATTATCATTATTATTATTACTTTAATTATTAGCATTATTTCCAAAAAATATATATAACTGTAATAATAACAATAATAATAATAATTAGTATGATAATAATAATACTAATTGTTATGATATTGTTATTTATATTATTATTGTTACTATTATCATTATTATTATTTTTAGTGGTAGTATAATTGTAAAAATAATTATTATAACAGTAATAATTACGGTAATAAAGACATTAATTAAAATAATAATATAAATAATTATTATAAAAACGTTATTATTGTTATTATCATTGTTATTACTATTATTATTGTAGTTGTTATTAGTATAGTTGTAAAGATATATATTATAACTGCAATAATTGCAATAATAATGATAATAATTGCAATAATAATGATAATAATTGCAATAATGATGATAATGATGATAATAATGATGATAATCATGATAATAATGATGATAATAACAGGAATTGTGTCCATATATAATAAAAAAGGTAAAAGAAAAAAATTCCGAAAACTCGAAAAAGCGGCAAAATCTAGCGAAATATAGCCTTTTGAGAGCAGACTCCAAAATGACGTTTTTTTCATTTCATTTGATGATTCTGGGAATTATTAGGGTAATAATGATGATAATATATAAATTATATAAATTATGTATATAAATATGTACACACACACACACACACATATACATATATTTATATATATATATATATATATATATATATAGATATATATATATTTATATAGATATATATAATATAGATATATATATATAATATATATATAATATAATAATATATTATTATATATGATATATATATATATAGATATATATATAGATATATATGATATATATATAATATATATATTTATATATATATATATAATATATAATATATATGTTGTGTGGTGTGTGTGTGTGTGTGTGTGTGTGTGTGTGTTTGTGTGTTGCTGTGTTTGGTGTGTGTGTTGTTGTGTGTGTGTGTTGTGTGTTTGTATGTGTGTGTATTTTGTTAATATTATAAAGATATATCTTTATCTATATAAACTATTATCTAAACATATATATATCTATATCTATATATCTATCCTATATTCTTCTCTATATCTCTATATTATATCTATATATGCATATATCTACTATATATAATATATATATATATATCTCTATATATATATTTGCTACTATATATATCTCTCTCAATTATATAGATCTATTTCTATCTATACTATATCTATTTATATCTCTATATATATATTATGTATATATATTTTATATATATATGATTATACATCTCATATAATCTATATATATATTCTATACAATCTTCATCTCTCTCTCTATATCTATATATCTATATATCGATATATATATAATAGATATATAATCTTGGTATCTTTTCATATATCTATCTTATCTATATATGTATATTCCTCTATATATATTATGGTATATAGTATAGATATATCTATAATCTATTATATTACTATTATATATACTTATATCTATAATTATACATATATATTACTATCTATATATTATATCTATACCTATATTATATATATTATAATAGATACATTCTATATATAGTATATTTACGATATATCTCATCTTATATATATATATAATACTATCATATCTATCTATATATCTCTCATCTCAATATATCTATCTCTCTATCTACTATATATGTATCTATCTATCTCTATATTATCTATAGATTATATATATATATAGATATATATATATCTCTCTCTCAGATCTATCTAATTATATATTATATCTACACTCCTACTATTTCTAACATATATATTTATTATCTATTTACTATATATATATACATATATCTATAATAATATCTATATATATATCTATAATATCTATATATATATATATTAATATATGTATGTATATATCCCTATATTAGATCATATTATATATCTTATATATATATATATATAATATATCTCTTCTATATATATTATGTATATATCTATATATTTCTATATAGCTATTTCGGTATGTCTACCACATATGTATCTTATATAAGATATCCTATATATATATATATATATATATCTATATATGTTATATATTATATCTAGCTTTTGTTCAATATCTGATCTATATATTATCCTAATCTGTCTATCTATCTATATATCTACATATATACATACTAATATATATATAAATATTATCTAGATACCTCTCTCTCTATATATATATTATATCTCTATATGATATATCTATCTCTCTATTCTATCTCTATATGTCTATCTACTAACTAGTATCGATATAATAATAATATATATATATAGAGATATATTATCCTCATATAATATATATAATATATTACTATATATAAACTCTCTCATCACTCTATATGTTATAAATATATGTTTATCATATATATCATCTATATATATATATATAATGATATATATATATATTCTATAGATATATTATATCTCTATATCTATCTTCTTATATCTATCCCGTTGTCTATATATATCTATCTAATATATATTATTATCTTATATATTATATAATATATCTATATATTATAACTCTATCTCTCTCGTCTCCATCTCCTCTATGATATCATGTCTCTCTATCATCTACGCTCTCTACTGTATATCTATCAGTACTACTCTACTATTATCTGTATTCCTCTCTCTCTCTATTATCGCTCTATCTTCTCTCTCTCTATTCTCTCTATATCTCTGCATCTATATCTATCTCTCATGTTGTAAGATACATATAATATATAATCTCTATATATCTATATATGCTTCTATCTTCTCTATCTATCTCTCTCTATTCTCTCTAATATATCTCTCTTCTTTCTATCTATCTCTATATCTCTATCTCTAATATATTATCTCTCAAAATATATCTCACCTCCATCTCTATCTTCTCTCTCTCTCTCTCGCTCTATCTTCATCTCTCTCTCTCTTTCTCTCTCTCTCTATCTTCACTCTCTATATCTCGATCTCTCCTCTCTCTCTCTTCCTTGTACTCTCTCTGCTATCTCTCTCTCTCTCGTCTCTTCTTCTCTCTCTCTCTCATCTCTCTCTCTATCTCTCTTTCTATATGTTTCTATCATATAATTTCTCTCTCTCCGCTTCTCTTTCTCCTCTCCCCCATCCCCCCCCCTCCCCCCCCCCCCCCCCCACCACCCCCCCCCACCCCCCCCCCCCCCCCCCCCACACACCCCCACACCCCGCACACACACCCACACCCACCCCCCATCTCTCTCTCTCTCTCTCTTCTCTCTCTCTCTCCCTCTCTCTCTTTTTATCTATCTCTATCTATCTCTCTTCTTCCTCTCCCTCTCTCTATATCTCCTCTCGCTAATCTCGCTCTCTCTCTCTATATCTCTACATCTATCTCTCTCTCTATCTCTCTCTCTCTGCATCTTCCCTCTTCTCCTCTCTCTCTCTCTCTCATCTCTATCTATATCTCTATCTCTCACTCTTATCATCTCTTATATTCTCTCTCTATCTCTGCCTTTCCTACTCTCTCTCTCGAGCTCTCTCTCTCTCTATCTTCTCTCTCTCTCTTCTCTATCTCATATATATATATATATCTATCTATATACATGTTGTAATATGTGTGTGTGTGTGCATATTTTCTCTCACCTCCTTTCTATATTCACGTCTAATTATTATCATTCTTACCCTATAATTGCCAGAATCATCACATGACCTGAAAAAAAACGTCCTTTTTGGAGTCTACTCTCAAACTATATTTCGCTAGATTTTTGCGCTTTTTCGAGTTTTCGGATTTTTTTTCTTTAACTTTTTTAAATTATATATGGACACAATTCCTGTGCTTAGCATCCTTATTATCATAGATTTAATCATCCTTATTATCATCATTATCATCATTATTGACAATTATTATCATCATTATTGCAATTATTATCGCATTATTCTTATTATCAGCTTATTGATTTAATTTCAGCATTCTTGCATGTATTATCATTTATTAATGCAATTATTGCATTCTATATATATTTTTACAACTAGACTAATAACACTACAATAATAATATAAGAACAATGATATCACAATACTAACTTTTTTATAATTATTGTTTATATTATTATTTTGATTAATGTCGTTAGGTTACTGTAATTATTACTGTTATAATACTTAGTTTTTTACATTATACTACCAGTAAAAATATAATTATGATAATATTAACAATACTATATTATAACAATAAGTATAACAATAGTATTTATTATTATCACTACTAATTATTATTATTTATTGTTATTATTACAGTTATAGTATCTTTTTTGGCAATATACTTAGTAATTAAAGAATAATAATAATTCATCATAATATCATTTTATAATAATAATAAAAAAAAATAATAGTACTAATAATACATAATAGTAATAATAATATAATGATACTATGCTACTGCACCAAATAAAAGTAAATTGAAGTATATGGAAATGTATACTAATGAAAAAAGTTAGTGTACAAAGGTTAGGCTTAGATTTAGTTTGGGTTAATCCATATTAATATATATCTAACCAAAAGCTAGACCAAAACTAACCTAAGCTATCTAAGTAAAGGTAAAATATTCCTAGCGTAACAACTCTATCATACCTAACTAAAGCAACCGAATTTAAGTTAAGCTTACCTAATGAACTAAACCTAACCATCTTAACTAACTAACCTAACCAAACCAAACCCTACTATAACTAAACCTAACCTAATCCATACTAAACCTAATTAGCTCAATCTAACCTAACCTTAAGGAAACCTAATCTAACATAACACAATCTAACGTAACTAACATTCTCTAATCTAAATAAATTAACTTAACGAAACCTAACCTAACTATCCCTAACTAACCTGATATAACCGGAACATAACATAAATAAACCTAATCTAATTAAAACCTAATCTAACATAACATATAGGACAAAATAGCTAACTATTCTAATTCTAATACACCCGAAGATAACTAAACCTTAACCTATCCTAACCATCTAACTAACTAAAACACTTATATAACCTTAACTAGCCGAACGTAATCCTAAACCAACGAAAACCTATGCTAACATAAAATAACATAATCTATCCCACCTAAACGTCATCTAACCTAAAACAGCCAACCTCCTAACTATATAAAACTAACCTAACTCCCTAACCTATTACTAACTAACGTAACCTAACCAAATTTTTAACCTATTCAATCTATCTACGTAATATAACAAAACGCAATGAAACCAAACGTAACTTTAACCTAACCAAGATAACTATGCAGGTAGATCCACAAATAATAGATGGGCCGTGAGAAGGCTGACAGCAAGAAAGATGGGTAGGTTGATAGATATACAGATACGTAGGTAGATACGTAGTAAGTAGATAGAATTGTACGGTAGGAAGGTAGTAGATAGCCAATTATCTAACTGGACATATAAATTATACAAGATATACATACTTATACCCCAGACACATGCAATATAAATGATAATAATAAATGGATATATATATATCTATATATCTGATATCTATATATATATATATATATATATATATCTATATATATACTATATATATATGAAAATATATATATACATATATTATATTATTATATATAGATTACTATATATGTAGAACATACATATATCACACACTGTACCTATACACACACATACATATGTATGAATAAATATCTACCTATCCTATTTACTACGAATCTATATCTTCTATATAATATGTGAGTGTATGTATGTATGTATTTTATTTATATCTATCAATGTACAATGTGTTATATATATATATCTATAAATATATAATATTATATATATATATTATATCATTATATCTTATATATACCTATCTCTATATATATATATATATATATATATATACATACACACACACAATATTATGTGTATATGTACATATATGTACATTTTTTTCATATATATGTGTGTTGTATGTTTTGGGATTGTATTGTGTGTCTCTGACCCTCCCACCCTCAGCTGGCTACACCCCCAACAAGCACGAGGCTCCGCCCCCTCGGGCCGCCTCTCTTCCCTCAGCCACACCTACAACATGCACTAAGCCTCCTGCCCTCACATAGAGCTCGACCACTGGCATTCCCAAGGAGGAGGGGGAAGTGGGGCTCGACGCGGAAGGAGGCGCGCCATTGGATCATCCAGCGGGAGTCTTCTCCCATTGGCTGGAACGACGACGCTGCTCGAAGGCGTAGCCGGAGACTCGGAAGGAACAAGAAGGGAAGAAGCCATCCAAATAAGACGAAGCAATAAGGGAAGAATGAGACAAAGAAAAGAAGAAGACGAAAAGGGGAAGATCAGAGAGCGGATCCAAAAAGACGAAGCAATAAGGGAAAATGGAACAAAGAAGAAAACAAAATGGGAAGAAACGATCGAATAAAGAAGAACAATAAGAGAGAATAAAATTAATATATAATAATAAATATAAAAGAATAAGTATATAATAGAAGAAGAAATATATATTATATATATATATATATATGTAATATCATATATATATATATATATATATATATATATATATATATATATATATAATATATATATATTAATTATTAAGAAAAAAACAATACATGAAAACGATAAAATTAAGAAATAAGAAAAAGAAACAGATAAAATAAAGGAGAAATTCAGTAATAAAAGATATTGAATAAATGATGAATACAATAGTATCAATAGTAAAAAAAACAACTAATTTCCAAATAATAAATACAACACTAAAATGATAAAAATATAAATAAATAATGAATACAATCATGAAAATGATAAGTGAATAAATAACAGATACAATAATAAGAATATATATAAGTTATGAATGAATAACAAACATAAAAATAAAAAAATATTATAAAATATAGTAAATAAACAATAAATGATGATAAATATAAACTTATTCGCTTATCATTATCCTCTCCTTAATAGTGGGGATTAATGAGGGTAATTAGTGCCCCGGCCGGATCAAAATCATCTGCTGAATGGAGGATTAGACATATAACCGTAATGATAAATTAACAAGCAAATTCATTGTTAACAGAAGCAACTGTGTATCCTCAATCAACCAATTACGTAATTTCAGTTGACTGAAATCAAACGATTCAATTTAATAATAAACAATAGAATTATCAATTTCAAAATTTATTCATTTTAACTGATCAGTCATCATGTAAAATAATGAACTCGAAGATCACAATATACAAACAAAATCAATAATAAAAACATGACTCTCTAATACAATACGTTTTTCATGCGAGAGTCAAAAGGAAAAATACATCAATATGGCAACCAGAATGACAGAATGAATACCAGAATGACAATATTGGAACCAGAATA
>NW_023657656.1:15000-22500 GCF_015228065.2 Penaeus monodon
TATATATAATATCATTTATGTATATATATTTAAATGAAAAGAAAAAACACTCTTCCGTGTTGATAAAAAATGAAAAAAAAACCCCCACAATCAAAAAATTAGTTTTTATTGAAAATGAGACTACAGTTCACGACTCTCCCCTAAAGAGACCCTCCTTGGCCCCGCCCTCACCTCCCTACACTGAGGAAAAAATCTCTCCTCTCCGTCGCCCTTTTTTCATCTCTCAATGCAGGCTGATTTTTCGCCGGGGAAAAACACTTCTCCGCCAAAACCTGCCCCATACCCCCTTTTTTCCTCCTCGAAGGGGGGCACCTTGCGCCTCCTTGGGGCCTCCTGTGATAAGCAGTACTTGGCGAAACAGGCGCCAGTGTACCAAGCGTCGCCCCTCAACAAATCCTGACCCCAGGGGAACACAACTACGCCCTCTTTTGCCCCTCATGGGCACGGTCATCAGAGGACTGGTCAGCAGCGCGGGTTGTCTTTCCTTCCGCCCCTGCCCCCTCCCCCAGACTGGTGGGGGCCTCCCTTATAAAGCTGCTGCCTATTTCAACTTAAAACAGCGGCTTTTTCCTGCTGATAGCTCCTTCTTCCCCTATCCTCCCCCTTCTTCCTATGCCGGGCCCCCCGGGTCATGTCCCCCCCGATCCTCCGACCCCGATATGACCTCCCTCTGCTTCCGTTGCGTCCAACCTGCCCGTGTTCCCGCTTGGCCTCTCCTCTCTCTCTTTTTTTACTCCTTCCTCCCCTTTTCCTCCAAATGGGGGGAAGGTCCAGGGGGATTTTTTTAAAAAATGTATCTCATTTTCAATAAATCTAGTTTTTTTTATTTTGGGTTTTTTTTTCCATATTATTTAGTATAGAATATATATAATTAAAAATTATATTAAAAAAATATAATAAATAATATAAATTTTTTTATTCAAAAGGGGTGTATTTCGCTAGATTTTGCCGGTTTTTTTTTTGACTTTTGTAATTTTTTTTTTTTTTCCTTTTTTTTTTATAAAAGGGAAACGATTTCCTTATTATCATCATTATCATCATCGTTAATTATTATCGGTTCATAATGATTTTGTATTAATCCCTTTAATCATTATGCAATATTTCACCTTCTTATATAAAGAGTGAAATTATAGGCTTATTCTGAATAAATATTATTGTAGTGTATATTAAATGTGTATATTATATATATATATATATATATATATATATATATATATATAATATATATGATATAAAAATTAGGTTTAGTTTGGTTAGGGGAAAAGGAAGGTTACCTAATTGGTTAGGTTTGGTTAAAAATTTTCGTTTGGTTAAAAAAATAAACCCACAAACATGTTCTCACGAACGAAAAGAGTAACATACAAACGAATATATACAATTTTTACATTATAATATATATAATATTAAAATAATATATTAATATAATTTTAAAATTTATACATTATTTATATTATATTATATATATTAATATATTTATATATATTATAAAAATGTAAATTTTGTAGTGGCCCCCTGTGTACGTCCCCTCGGTCCCCTCATTTCTTCGTCCCCCCTTTTGAGATGAAGGGCAGCGTTCCTCCTGTTTTCCCGGAGGTGTTTCGCCTCGTACGCCCCTAGGTTTCCCAAACCCCGTTTTTATCCCCCGGGGGGGAGGAGCCGTAACGGGAGGGAAACTGCGGCAACGAAAACGGGAAGCCCCTGAGCGACTCACCTGCGCGGCCCCGTCCCCGTCCTTATATTTTTGCTTTTTCTTTTTTGTTAGCTTTTTTTTTTAGTATGTTTTTAAAATTTTTTGATGTTTTATAAACATTTTTACATCGTGTTTTAGACGAACCTTGGGAAATGAGACCACCACACAGAAGATGAATTTGCAAGAAACTTTTAATCTTTATTTACCTTATCATCTCATCTTAACTTTATTATGAAATATTTTACATTTTTTATTTATATTTTTACATTTTTTCACATTTATGAACGATCTTACCATGTACATAATGGTTCTTTTTTACTTATTTTACTATTTTGTTTCAAGGAACTTTTTTCATTTATGAAAAAACCCTTTTTAAAAGTTATTTTTATTATTATGTAAAGAACATTTTAGTGTACAATGCAAATTTTTTATGTGATTTTTTTTAGAACCAAACTCAGTTTCGCGGGCCGAGGTGACAAGGAAAAGTCCCCGGCCCTTCAAGGGGGCAGATCGGTGTGACTGTGGTTGTGGTGCCCAAGATAGGTGGTCTCGGCAATAAGAGATAAGTGATTCAGTTTTTATATGTGAGAGAAGGCGGTTCTCGTTTTAATGTTTGTCTCGTGTTTTTATTGTTTTGTCTGTTTTGTCTTGTGTTTTAGTGTTTGTTTTACTGTGCCGTATTTCGTTTTGTCCGTTTTTATCTTTGTGTTACAAATAAAAAAATAATATTATAACCTTTTGATAAGTCCCCGACTCTATTAAGAAGGAAGGCTGAAAAACCCTAAAACATATTCTATCCTAAAGCTAAACGGCCACAATAAAAAACCCTAAAGTATAGATGAAGCATCTGTACACGCCCTCCTCGGGATTTCAACCACGCCTACCTCACTTGGGCTCATTTGCACAACTACACTTCACACACATACATACGCACACCACTGTCGCTTTCCCACAATTCCTCTAACATTGCATCCCTTCTTACAACATACACTCGCTCCCGAACGTACCAATCGGGTGGTGGCAGTGACCTCATGTTACACCCTTTTAATGAGCCGGGGGGATGTTGTAATTAAAGAACACAACAACCCGTACCCCCATTTTTTGGTGGCAGCGGTGGGATGCGATAGTTTGGCTGTTTTGTTTCCCAAACAGTGCTTGTGCTAATTTTGTTTACCACCGAGGTGATTAGTGCGATTTGTTTTACCTTACGCAATGTTTTGTCATTTGTCTTGTAACTTTAAAGCGTGAATTTTAACTTTTATTATACGTTCAGGGGGAGGAGAGATTTGCGAAATCAGTGTTTAGTTTGCCTTTGCCTTATAAGTTCAGAGGGATAATTATACAGGTTTATAGGTCGCGGTCTTAATTGTTTTAGTGTGTAAGTATTTTATGAACGAGTGGTTTATTGTATTTCATTAACGTGATTATGGGGAAGAGAACACGTCGCAATATGGATACCGAGTCAGGAGCTGGACCGTCGGTAGCTCACGATACTTCGAGTGGCAGTGATTTGCCAGGGATGAGTCGCGAAATGAGCGCCGCGGCGGCCGAAAGAGATCCTCGGACGCGCGAACCACTGGATCTCTCGATGTACGAGGAACTTTCACAGCGATACCAGCAATTGGCTGAACGATTTGTTGTGATACAGGAGCAGTGTACTAGTTTAGCACGTCGAGTAGGCCAGGCAAATTCAGAGGAAGCCCAGATTGCAGGACCCCATGTAGAGTATATTTCACATAGAGAGTCGGTGCCGCCTTTTAGAGCAGAGATTCCCGCATCACAACCACTGAAACGAAATCAAGATGTAGAATCTTGGATACGGAACGTCGAGAATGCCACTTATCCACATAATGATGCCGTGCTTATTCGCGCTGCGAAAAGTTCATGCCGAGGCACAGCAGATGTCGTTGTAAATTCGCCAATTTTTGACGGGATAAATTCATGGGAAAACTTTAAGAGTAAATTAAGGGCTAGATTTAGGGGTACATGTTCCTCTACAGATTTCTTCAGGCATCTTAATGATTACAGTTAGCCCCAGGTCAGGCACCCGCTGATTTCTTTGTAATGATGAAACGACCGGGGTATCAGGGAGTAAGAGATTATCCCCGAGCGATGGGCGCTCCAGACGAAGTCATGCGCCGAATCTTTTTGCAGGGACTTCCAATTTGGTTACGGGAAGCAATCGTGTTGCATGATGAGGGTCCGCTTCCGCAGTTAGTAAATGCCACGCAGAAATTTTGGAGCCTCCGCACGAGTGGTGGATCCGTCGAAGGACCGCCCAGGGTCATTGATAGTTCTGTGCGCGAAAGTAATGCAGCACCCGCGTGATTCTGTGCGTTACTGGGGCGATAGTCCGCCTCGCCGCCGTTCCCCGTATACCAACATGCAAACAAACACCCGGGATTCCAGGGAGAGGAGAGTGTTGCCAGATGTAAGATTTTTAAATGTAATGCGAACGGGCACATTTCACGAACTGTCCCTTTTCGCAGGCCCACGGAAGGCAGCCTTTCCCCATCCTCTCGTGAGCCACGTCAGACGGGAACCCGAGGTTCAAACTCCCGAGATGCCTCTGGTGGCGCCCGTGAGTGATGCGATTCGCTCCGGCAGACCCATGATACGTATCGGTGTAAATGGTATTATTTGTAATTGCTTTGTGGACATGGGCTCAGAATAACTTTGATATGTGAAAAGATGAAGGAGAAATTGAATTTAAAAAGGGGGGGATTCAGCCTTCCTTTAGATCGCTAAGAAGCGCGTCGGCCATTCCTTTAGAACGACGGAGGATGTAAACCTTTCTTTTGTTCTGAGTGATAGTGTAAAATGTACCCATAAAGTAAATATTGTAAATGACACGGTATCCTTCCCGGGAGATATTTTGATCGGGATGGATTGGTTGAGGCGATTCAATTTTCGAATGGTAGCATATCATTCACCTGCCCGTAACTACAGGGTGTTCAATGGTGTCCGAGTCAGAATGGCATTCACAGATTGTCCCTCGTTAGGTCTCTCGGAGATAACAGAGCGTCGTACTCAGAGTTCGGGTACGCGTTGTGCGTCCGCAGAAGGTATCACGCCGGTCTTTTGTGCCGAAACAATCGTGTGTCAGCCTGGGTCTGGAATGTTTATTACGGGTGTAGTTTCGCGGGACTTCCCAGCATCGATTGTTCAGGTTGCAGGAAAGACTGCAAAGGTGTTAATTCCGCGAAGTATTGTGCAGGTGACAGATGGTAGTGTGCCAATTTGGGTTGTGAATGATCGTTACCAACCAGTAATTTTTCCACAGGGGAGCTGCATTGCCCAGCTTGAAGCTGTTAATGAGGTTTATTCAAATAAATTAGAGGGTCATTCTACAGGTTATTTAGATTGCCAGCAATTGCAGAGGATTGTAGAGTGCGCGATCTTAGTTCAGGGGTACTGAAAGTTGCATTTCTCATGAGTTGGTGGTTCGCCTCAACATCAAAGCCAGAGATCGACTTTAATGAGTTTATGGATGATTTTGATACCAAGTATGTATATCAGATTTCGGGTATAATGATCAGGACTTCCAGATTTTTCCATCCACGAGTATGGACGTATGTACACTTCATTCGCCTTCAGTAAAGATTCCTTTATTCCTAAGGCAGATTTAGACCATCTCGGTTCGGTCAGACGAGCTCAGTTACTTGATGTGATAGACAGATACGCGGTCCTCTTTGATGAAGACGCGCCTTTAGGACGAATCCCCGGGATCCGTCATACGATTCCCACGGCAGACTGTCAGCCGACAAAAACGCGGCAATGGAGGCTGCCGGAAAGCGCTCGCGCTACAATCCGTGACGAGTGCGCCAAGATGTTGAGAGACAATGTCATTGAGCCATCCATGTCACCCTGGTTGTCTCCGGTCGTCTTGGTCAAAAGAAAGACGGGGATACGATTTTGCGTCGATTATAGAGGATTAAATCGTGTTACTACGGCAGATGCGTATCCGATGCCGCGCCTTGATCAGCCTATAGATGAGCTTGCGGGCACTCAGTGGTTCACAGCCCTGGATGCCAGGTCCGCATACTGGACCATTGAGGTAGAAGAGAAAGATCGGCCCAAAAACCGCCTTCAGCGATGGCTTCAGATTATTTCAATTTAAGAGGATGCCATTCGGGTTAGCAACTGCCCCATCTACATTTCAGAGAGCAATAAATGCTGTACTGAGTCCGGTATTAGGTAAGCACGCCCTGGCTTACCTCGACGATGTAGTCATATACTCTTCCTCATTTGAAGAACATCTTGATCATTTAGATGAAACTTTACGTTTGCTATCACAAGCTGGTTTCAGGCTTAATGTGCAAAAGTGTCGTTTTGCAGTTAACACTTTTAAATTTCTCGGTTTTCTTGTCACACCACAGGGTATCTTGCCTGATCCTGAAAAGTAAAGGCTATAGCTGATATGAAACCACCGAAGACAGTAAGGCAAGTTAGACAGTTTTCTGGAGCCACAGGTTTCTTTAGGAGGCATATTGGTCATTATGCTTCGGTTGCTGCTCCAATCACACAGCTTCTAAGAAAAACACTAAATTTAGGTGGGAGGCCAAGCAACAGCAAGCTTTTGATGATTGAAATCTAAACTAACTTCAGCTCCAGTATTGAGGAAGCCTAACTTTAACGAGAGTTTTGAACTGCATTGCGATGCTTCCGTTTAGCCATTGGTGCGTGTTTGATGCAAAGAAATGAAAAGGGAATGCCCCAAGCAGTTGCCTACTATTCTCGTAAGTTGAGGGATGCCGAAAAGAAATACCCAGTAATAGATCTCGAGCCTTGGCAGTAGTGGAAGCAGTTCGCCACTATAATCCGTATTTGTATGGCCGTCTTTCCAGATTTTCACTGACCATCGTCCGCTTGTTCATGTTTTCCGAAGGACGACTAAGTCGGTCAGAATGACTAGGTGGAGCCATGAATTATCGTTTTATAATTATGAGCTGAAATATAAGCCAGGTGCATCACATCATGTTCCCGATTTGCTGAGCCGTAAAGTTGCTAACATTGACGAGGAACTGAGCCCTCAAAGAGTTTGCAGAGGCACAGCGTAGAGACCCATTATGGCAGGAGTTGCGGGAGTATTTAGAGGAAATAAGGGTGCCAAGACGGAGATTTCCACTCCCTCTTGAGGAATTCGAATTAATGGATGGATTGCTGTATCATGTTAGAATCCTTCCAGAGCGGGTGCTTCAGCAATTAGTAATCCCTAGGTCTTTAAGACATGTAGCTCTTCAGCTTGTGCATAATGACAGGTCAGCTGCACATCCTGGCATCTTCAGGACGTATTGCAGGCTGCGAGATAGATTCTACTTCCCAAAGATGCTTTCAGAGGTGAGAAGGTATGTCGGTTCCTGTAGGGAGTGTCAGAAGGAAAGGGGTCGGTCGTCGTGCTCCTTTGGCCTCGATGCCCGAGGTCACACAACCGTTTGATAGGGTCTCGGCTGATTTGATAGACATGCTGGGTTCTGCGAGTGGCCATCGATACGTTCTAGTCATTATCGACCATTTCACTCGCTATTTGCAATTGGTTCCTCTTCATTCTAAGAATGCAGAGACTGTAGCAGATGCTTTCGTGAAGGAATATGTTACTCTGTTTGGGCCTCCGAAAGCATTATTAACAGATAACGGGGCAGAGTTTATAAATGCATTATTTAGAGATGTTTGCAGGATATTGCAGGTAAAAACAATGTATGCCACCGCTTACCACCCACAGGCTAATGGTATGGTTGAGCGCAGCAATCGTGTCATAAAAGATTCGTTGGCAACACTTGTGGATCAACACCCAAACGACTGGAACGATC
>NW_023657657.1:0-26852 GCF_015228065.2 Penaeus monodon
GGATTGCGTGTGCACGCATTCCAGTAGTACAGTCGGTCCCCAGCATGAACACCTCTCTTCACGTTCTATGGTTTGTATGATCTGCCATGCACAGTGGTAACCTAGGCGCATTCTGTGCAGAATGACTTCGGTACCTCTGTTGTTTATTTCAGAGAGTGCCAGTGGTTCATAGCCTGTGGCGTCTGAGTACCAGCTGGCCGAGGGGGAATTCTCGTTTCCTCTCTGTGAAGCTGCAGGAGGAAGGAGTTGGCCGTCACCGTACACTTCCTCCTAAGTAAATTTCGGCTCTGATGTATTATCATGGGATTTGGGGGCATACCCCGGCCGATTTCGGCTAATCTGTCAGCAAGCTCATTGCCTCTGATCCCTATGTGGCTGGGAACCCAGTTTATGATAATTCTTCTACCCTGAGCAAGCATCCTTTGTGCTATTGTGCGGATGGTTGTCAGGAGGTAGATGTTGTCAGTGGGTGAGCGCTGCTGAAGACAGTCGACGGCTCCTTTGGAGTCTGTGTGTATGACCACGTGTCCTTCCCTCACGGACGCGTGGCTCAGTGCTCCCATGATAGCAACTGCCTCTGCCTGTAGCGAGGAGGCGTTGTCTGTTACCCTCATGGATATTGTGGCATCCCTTGCTGCAAAGCCGGCGCCTGCAGTGTGGGTCAAGGGATCGACCGATCCATCTGTGTAATATGTTCGGCTCCCCGGAGGGGTGATGGTTGCAATGACCCTCTGGGTTTCTGCCTTTAGGCTAGGCGTACAATATTCATTCTTTTTGCTTGCCAGTCTCATGACCGAGAACTCTATCGAGGTTTGTGCCCACGGCGGAGCTTCGACAAAGTCAGGGTGTGGGGAGTCCATGCCCTTGGCCAGTAGTGGTTCTTTGAGCTGATGGCGTATTAGCACCCTGGCTGTGTGAGACAGCCAGGAGTTGTTTGCAAACAGCTCGTTATCTTGTTCTAGGCGTCTGACTATTTTGTGTCTTAGGCTTGTGTTCCTGGGAGCCTGGATGACCTTTGATAAGAATTGTGCTGCCGTTAGATCAATTCGTGAGGCCAAGGGGAGAAGGTTTGTCTCCACTAGGAGGTTGAGGACCTTCGCCCACCTTGGGGCACCCAGAATGACCCTGGCGGCTTCGTTTTGGACTGTCTCCAATCGGTCTTTATATTTTCTCTTAATGCCAATCAGAGCGAGGGAGGCATAGTCTACAATGGGCCTGACAGCATGTACGTAGAATGATCTTAGTACTCTGTGTCTGGCCCCTATGCGTCTTCCACTCATTGCTCTCATGACAGACAGTCTTGATTTTGTTCGGTCAACCAGGTACTGGACCTCCTTCGGAAGGAGAGGGTCCGGTCTATCCTTACCCCAAGGTAGAGGTAGTCCTGAACCCACTCCAAGTCCATTCCCTGGATTTTCAGACTTGTGCCTTGAACTCTCTGTCTCAGAGCCATGGCTTTGGATTTGGCTGCAGAGATCTTTAGTCCTGTCCTGCAACACTCCTCGGATACCAAGTCCAGACAACGCTGGGCTTTGTTTAGGCAGTGTGGTCCAGTGGAGATGATAGCAAGATCGTCTGCATAGGAGATGATCTTGCACCCCACTGGGAGGTTTATGTTGAGGATACAGGACATTAGTGTGTTAAAAAGGGCTGGACTGAGAACCCCACCCTGTGGCGTTCCATTTTCTAGTGGCATGTGCTGTGATAGGTGACCTTGGAATTTGACTCTGGCTGTTCTATTCCTAAAGTAGTCACCTATCCAAGCCAAGAGCTTACCTCTGATTCCTTTTTGGATCAGGCTCTCCTGAATGGCAAGAGGACTTGCCAATTCGAAAGCCTTCTCCAGGTCAAGGAATACTGCCACAGATGTGCCCGTGTTTATTGTGCTCAAGAGCGTGGCTATGCTGTGCGCTGTGCTCATGCCCCTGGTGAACCCGTGGAGGTGTTCATGTGGGGGTCCCATTTTCCATTGGAGCCGGTTCAGTACCATCCTCTCGGCAGTCTTGGCCAGACAGCTGAGGAGAGAGATGGGGCGGTACTTCCCCGGCTCCTTTGGTTTAGGGATGGGAACTATGGTAGCCCTCTTCCAGCTCTGGGGTAGAGTGGAAGTTTCCCAGGACTTGTTGATGAGTTGCAGGAATGCAAGCTCACCTACCAGTCCCAGGCGGGAGATGATGGGGTACGAGATCCCGTCATCGCCCGGGGCTGAGTTGCAACTGGCTTTGTGTGCATCTCTTAGTTCCCTCAGAGAAAAGATAACGTCTGAGTTATCGGGTTCGGCTGCCCTTTCTCTGATGTGAGCAAGTCTGTCTGGTTGTAGGCGTTCTTGTCTTGCCCTCAGTTCGGCTGGCAGACTGTCGCTGCTCGTTCTCGCAGAGAACTCTTGCGCCAGTCTGTTGGCCTCTGCCTGGGGGTCGTGGTGCGTGCATCTCGGGGCTGAGCGGCTGGTGGCTCGCTTGACCCGTTGCCATAGCTCTGAGAGGGTGGTACGGTGATCGAAAGACTCACACCATTCCAGCCACTTTTCCTGCCTGACTCTGCTGGCAGTTTCCTTGGCATCCCTGACGCCTCCCTTAGGAGGGCTAGGTTGTCGGGGGTTCTTTGCCTTCGGAAATGTTTTCGGCACATGTTTACCCTGTGGTTGACCTCCCTAATCTCGTCATTGAAGTACCAGGCGTCCTTGTGACTCCTGGACCCAGGCCGAGTTTTGGGTATGGTCAGTGAGGCTGCCTCATCAATGGCATTTACAAGTCTGGCTTGTAGCACTTCCACATTTTCGCTCTGTGTGGGTTCATTGCTTCTCAGACAGCGGGCCAAGGCGCTCTGGAACGCCTGCCAGTTGGCCTTGTCTGTTTTCCATCTTGGATTCGGTCGTGGTATTTCGGCTGGGCCACTATCCATGAGGGTAGTTATAGTGCCATAATGGTCACTAGTGACGGTCTCATCGACACGCCAGCCAATCCTCTCCACCAGAGTCGCAGTGGCCAGGGTGAGGTCTAGGACCCCTCCTCTCACATGCGTTGGCTCCTGGCTGTTGAGGAGAGCGATCTCGGGGAATGTCTCAAGCACGTTGGCTATGTGAGGCCAGCCGCATCCGGTGCCCTGCAGGGAGCCAGGATGGGGTGGTGTGCATTGAAGTCTCCCCCTATGATCACTCGGTCGTGTGCTGCGGAAGCACATACCTGGCTGATGTCTAAGCTACTACAGTGTGGCCTGCTGTACACATTGTACAATTTCAGGGGTCCCCCGGCCAGTTGAATCTCGACGGCAAGAGATTCAACATCTTCTCCACAGTGCGGTGCATCGGCTATTGCGGAGCAGGGAATTGTTGCTTTCACCAGGGTCATCAGGCCTCTTTTGCCATCGGAACGTGGCAGCGCGTAGACGTGATACCCTGAGAAGCGAACAGCTTCCGCTGATAATGTCTCCTGGAGCATGACGATGTCAATGCTCCTTGATCGCACTATTGCGTGGAGGATGGCACTCCTTGAGGAGAAGCCACAGATGTTCCACTGCAGAATACTTAGATTGCGTGCATGATGTTACTAATTGATAGTTACATCAGAGACATCGTCACATTCGGGTTGACGGTCGGAGTCTGACAACTCCATTGTGAGATCCTCACTGCTTGAGGGGTCTCTTTCGGCTGTCAGGCTATCCCTGGATCCACTGGGGGGTGGAGAGCCTTTGGTAGCTCTGACTTTTCGTCTTTGGCTTTTTCTCGGGCCAGGCTGTTTCTGTGCATTGGCTGGCCTTGCCTGGGCAGGCTCAGCTTCTTCTGATTCGGCTTGTGGCACTGAATCAGCCTGGTTAGGCTCTGCCTGTGAGGGCATAGCCTGGCTAGGCTCTGCCTGTGAGGGCATAGCCTGGCTTGGAGAGGGGAGGGGAGTCTCGACCTGGGCTGAGGGAGAGGATTGGGCTGATTTGGCCTTCTCCATCTTCCTTCCCTTTATGCTTTTCACGGTCTGTTTGAGTGTCGTCATGGCAACATGACTGCCTTATCCGCCTCTTCCTTGGTCCTGGACAAGGATACTGCCACTGCTGTGACCACAGCAGTGATCAGGATCGACATGTCCCCCTCGTCGAAGAACATGTCTTCTGGGTCTGGGGAGGACCGTGTGGTGCTGTTGGAACCTTTCTTCCTGTGGTTCCTCTGCACTTGCTTTACTTGGGGGAACTCCTGATTGTCGGAGATCTCCGGTTTCGGCTGGGGGGCAGCTTCCTTCCTCTTAGGAGGTCGGGAAGCCTTTTCGCTTTTGTTCCTCCCCCAGACGTAGGTGCCTGGGGGGGCAGGAACAAAGTCTGGTCGCTTCTTAGCAACCTCTTGCCGTTTGAGGGCCGCCTCTTTCCTGACAGAGCAAGCCAGGCTCCAGGCGTGATGCCTCTTGGCACAGTTAGGACATTTGGCTGTTGTGTCCTTCTTTTCTTCTTTATGTGCCTTGATGCACACCTCGGTATTGTGTGCCTTGCTACAGACACCACATTTTGGCTTGGCTGTACAGTTAGCCTGGTGGTGTCCGTACTTCTGGCACTTGAAACACCGAAGTGGTTCAGGCACATAAGTGCGTAGGTTGTAGGTACCCCAGTTACCCAGATCAAGGGTGGAGCTTGGGGTACCTTTCATGGTCACCAGGACTTGCCTGGTTGGAGTCTTCCCCTTCGACAATCGGGAAGCCTCCACGACCTGTGGGTGTGATGTTATCACCTCCACATCGTATGAGACTGAGAAGCCAAGTAGCACCATCTTGACTCTCTTCTCCTCGGGATTCAGTGGCGAGAGGCTCACTTTCCTCCCATCTTTTAGCTCCTTTGTCTCCTGCAGGAAACAAAGGGTGGCTTGATCTTTGGGCACGATGATCATGCCCTGATCTCGCGCAACCCGGATCGACAGCCGGATTTTGCGCTGGCTCTCCAATGCCCTTACCATTTGGTAGGCATTGTCGAAGCCTTCGGGTTTAACGGGGACCTTAAATTGCGGGAAACGCCTTGGGGGTCCAGACTCGCCATCAGAGTCGGTCTCCGGCCTCGGCCGTTTCGGTCCGCCCTTTCGGCTTTGGGGCTTGCTCGTGGAGGCACCAGCTGTTTCGGCTGGTTCAGCTGGTGCTCCTGATTCAGTCAGTGGGGTCGTCTGAGGGGGGCTCAGAGACCTTCCTGGTCTGGGTGCTGGCCTGGAGGGGCCAGCACGAGAGTCCATCTGTTGGACAATCTGGTGGACAGACATGTTTGTACATGATTTATTTGTCTTGTCCGCCATCTTGGCAGCAGGCATGACAGTGTCATCCTGTGCTCGGGGTTTTTTTTTTTCCACCCGGGGCCAAAAATTTAGGTGCTGCTGGCGGGCCTTGGGTCGTCAACGTAAGGGCTGTCGGGGGGTTTTGTTTAATTTCCCTTTTTTGGGAGGTTAACCCCCACGCCCCCCCCACCCCGGGTCCAACAAGGGGAAATTTTCTAGAACCCAAACACAAAGGGGGGATGATGGATATACGCACCCCCGATTGCACTGGACCACGGGTGTGGGGACCAACCGCATGACTCTTGACCCTACCCCCGGGGCCAGGCTGACCGGGGCCGGATCAGGCCGCCGTCTTCCAAAAAGAGGACCAAGAGGGTGTTTCCCCCGGGGGGTGCACAAACCTCCAAACCCCGCCCCCCCAAAGGGGCCCCCCAAAGGGGGGTTTCCCCGGAACCCCAAGGGGGGTTTTTTTCCTCGGGAAAAGGGGAAAACCCTTTTCCCCCCTCATGGGGACCTTTTTTTTCCCGTCCCCGCCCCCCCGCCCCTTTTTTTAACTCCCCCTTTCCCCAAAAATTTTTTCCCCGGAAAAAAGGGGGGGGGGCCCCTGGAGTTTTCTCCCCCTGGGCGCCCCCCCATTTTTTTACCCGGGGGAAAAATTTTTTCCCAAAATTTTTCGGAGGTTTTTCCCCTTTTTCAAAAAAAAGGGTTTTTTCCCTGGGGGGGGGCCCCCCCTTTAAAATTTTCCCCCTGAAAAAAACCCTTTTTCCCCCGGGGGGGAACCCCCCAATTTTTTCGGGGGGGTTTAAGGGTCCCCCTTTTCCAAACCCAAATTTCCCCCCTTAGGGGAGGGGCCCTAGTCCTTTTTTCCCCCTGAAAACCCAAAAAATTTCTCAAGGAAGGGGGGCTAACTTTCCAGGAATTTTCCCACCCAAAAAGGCCCCTCTAAGGGGGGAATAAAGGGGGTTCCCTTTTTTTTTTTTTCGGCCTATTTTCGAAAAAGGGCCAAAAAAGGGCTTTGCCATTAAAAAAAAATGGCCTAAGGCCCCACCCCCCCCAAAAAAAAACCCCCGGGGGGGGCCCCCCCCCCCGAGGGGCCCCGGGGGCCCCCGAAAATGTAAAAAAAGGGGAAAAAAAAAATTTGGGGGGGAAAAGGGGGCTTGGGCCCAAAAAAATTTGCCACCGTCCAAAAAGGGGGGGCCCTTTAAACCCGGGGGGCCCTTTGGGGTGGGGGGCCCCGGGTTTTTTAAAAGGGGCCCCCCCCAAAAGGGGCTTCCCCCCCCCGGCCCCCCCCAAACCCCCCCCCCCCCCCGGGGGGGGGAAAAACCTTTTCCTTTGGGCCCCCTTTTTAAAAAATTTTTTTTTTTTTTTTTTTTTTTTTTTTTTTTTTTTTTTTTTTTTTTTTCATGCGGGGGAAAAATTCCCCCAAAAAAATCGGGGAGGGGACCGCTTTTCCCCCCTTTTTAAAAAAAAAATCAAAGGGGGTTTGATTTTTTCCGGCATTGCGGGGGCCCTTCCCCACCCCAAAAATTCAATTCCCCCCCTTTTTTTTTAATTTTTCCCCCCCCCCCTAATTTTTGGGTTTGGGGATTTAAAGGTTTTTTTTTTTTAAATAAAAGGGGGTTCAATTTTTGAAAACGAAAAAATTTTTTAAAAAAATTTTTAAAAATTTGGGCTTTTTAAAATTTTTATAAACCCCCCTTTTTTTCTCAAATTTAAACTTTTAAAGGGAATTTCGGGGAAAAAAAACGTTTTTAAAAAAATTTTTAAATTTTTGTTGGTTAAGAAAATTTGGGAAAAATTTTTTTTTTTAAGGGGAAATTTTTTTAAAAGGGAAAGGATTTAAAATTTTAAAATTTTAAAAATTTTTTAAAGGGAAAAACTTGGGTTTTTTAAGGGTAAAAAAAAATATTTTAAAAAAAGGGAAAGGGGGGAAGGGGGGGATTTAAATTTTCCCCCCAAAAATTTTGGGGGGAAAAAAAAAATTTTTGGAAAAATTGGTTGGTTGGGAAAATTCAAAATTAAGAAAATTTTTAAAAAAAATTTGAAAAGGGGAAAAAAGGGGTTTAAAATTTAAGGGGGAAAAAAATTTTTGGGGAAATTTGGGGGAAAAAGGGGGGTTTTTGGAAGAAAAAAATTTTATAGTTTTCCCCCGGGGGAAAGAGAAAAGGGTCCGAAAAGGGAAAAGTTTTGGGGGGGGGAAAATTTGGGGGGAAGTTTTTAAATTTTTTAAAAAAAATTTTTTAAAAAAAATTTTAAAATTTTTAAAAAAAAAATTTGGGGTTTTCCCCACTTTTGGGGGGGAAAAAAAGGGCGGGGGGGAAAAAAAAAAAAGGGAGAAAATTTGTTCAAAAGGGGGAAAAAACCCTTCCCCTTTTTTTTAAAAGGTTTTTTTAAAAAATTGGGGGAATTGAATTGGGTTTTTAAAAACAATTAAATTTTTTTTAAAAAAATTTCAAAATTTGTTTTGGGTTTTTGGGGGGAAAATTTTTTAAATGGATTAATTTAAAAAAAAATTTTTGGGGCCCCCCCCGGGGGGGAAATTTAAAATTTTTTTTGAAAAAAAAATAATTTTTTTTAAAAAAAAAAAAAAAAAAAAAATTTTTTTAAAATTTTCACAATTTTAAATTTTTTCTTTTAAAAAAATAAACAAAAAAATTTTAAATTTTTAAAAAAAATTTTAAAAAAATTTTTTTTAAAAAAAAACTAAAACCAAACAAAAAACCCAAAAATTTTTTTTTTAAACAAAAGGTTTTAAAGTTTTAAAAAATTTTAAATTTCAAATTTAAAAAATTAAAAAATTTTTATTTTTTTAAAAATTTTTAAAATTTTTTAAAATAAAAATTTTTTTTTTAAAAAAATTTTTAAAAAAATGGTTTAAAAAAAAAAAAAAACAAAAAAAAAAAAAAAAAAAACAAAAAAAAAAAAAAAAAAAAAAAAAAAAAACCCAATTTTAAAATTTAAATTATTTTAAATTTTAATAAAATAATAAATTTTTTAAATTTTTTTCCCAAATTTGGGAAAAATTTTAAATTTTAAAAAAAATTTTTTATAAAAAATTTTTTTTAAAAAAAATTTTTTAAAAAAAAAAAAAAATTTAAATTTTAAAATTTCCCCCCTTTTTTTTTTTTAAAAATTTTAAAAAAAAATTTTTTAAAAAATTTTTGGGGCCCCCCTTGACAAAAAAGGTTTTAAATTTTTTAATTTAAAATTTTTTTAAAAAAAAATTCCAAATTTAAAATTTTAAAAAAAAATTTTTAAAAAAAAAAAATTAAAAATTTTTTTTTAAAAAAAAAATTTTTTAAAAGGGTAATTTAAAAAAATATTTCTACGAGTCCTTCTAGGTCTCATTCTATTCATCATGGAATTGTTTCCTCTCAGCATGCTACAGATACCTCACGCACACATCACGCGGCCACATCTCACACATCATCCCGCTCATCAAAGCATCGAATGTGGGTTGACAATGATGGTTTGGCGCACTTAGTGGCGCGGGAGTCTGTAGTAATTCCGCCTTTCCATGACGTTCTGGTTAATGTAACGGCTTCGGTTGGTAAATATGGCACATGCTTGGTCCTCCCTGAGAATTGTCGAGTAAAGGGGACATGTGTTCTTCCCTCTCTGTATACCTTGCGGGAGGGGAGTGCGCAAGTCCATGTGATGAACTTAACACCTGCCCCTTTGTCTATTGATAGTGGTGTCAGATTAATAGATTGTGAGGTCACGGATCTCCTGATAGCTGAGTTTGAACTGCCTGCGTCAGCTTTCTCTGGCGCTGTTTCTTCCACGTCCCACGATTCAGCTAACCCATTCTCTGCAGCATTAGCAAAAGCTATGCAGGGGCCATTCGCATTTAGCGAGGGTAAGGAGATACTAGGCAAGTTGTTAAATCAATACCCCGACATTTTACCGACCACGGACCGTCCGTTAGGCAGAACGCACATGGTAGAACACTCTATTACTCTAGAGCCTGGATCTAAGCCTGTGTATATTCCGGCATACAAGATTCCGCACAGCAGGCGTCAGATTCTAGAGGAGGAAGTGCGCGGTATGCTGCAGCAAGGGCTGATTCAACCTTCGACTAGCCCGTGGTCAGCGCCGATGCTGCTGGTGCCGAAGCGTCAGCATGGTTTTCGTCCTGTTTGCGATTTTCGGCGCCTGAACAAGGTGACCGTTCCGTCACCTTTTCCTATTCCTAACCTTCGTCAGCTCTTGCAAGACATTGGTGGAAAGAGTAAGGTCTTCTCCTCCATTGACCTGGCGAAAGGTTTCCTTCAGGTCCCCCTGGCAGAGGACAGCCGCCCATACACTGCATTCTCGACGCATGTGGGTCACTTTGAGTTCCTGGTGTCACCTATGGGTCTCAGGAACTCACCTCTGACGTTTAGTCGTCTTATGGCTCTCGTCCTGCAGGGTTTAATTAATGATCAGGTGCTAGTCTATTTAGACGACATTTTGGTTTGTTCACCTTCGATCAGGACCATGAAGCGCGGTTGCGCAGTGTTTTTCAGCGACTTTCGGATGCGGGTTTAACAATTAATCCGGCTAAGTGTAAATTCTTCCAGTCGCGTTTAGATTTCCTCGGTCATTCTGTTAGTGCTGCAGGTATTGCCCCTAACGAGGCCAAGGTAAAAGCTGTCAGTATGTTCCCCATTCCCTCTGATGCAACACAGGTAAAGTCGTTCCTGGGGTTAGCAGGTTTTTATAGACCGTTCATTAAGGATTTTGGGAGGATCGCTGCACCGTTGACACACCTCCTCAAGAAAGATGTCCCCTGGCGCTGGGGCGAGGAGCAGGTCAACGCATTTTCAACATTACAACATTGTCTATCGCACGCTCCCGTTCTTGCATTTCCGAGGTTTGATCTCCCCTTCATTCTCCACACAGACGCGTCGAATGTTGGGCTAGGAGCCGTTTTAATGCAGGAGCACGAAGGGAATCTGCGTCCTATCGGGTTTGCTAGTAGGGTTCTCACTAGTGCAGAGAAAAATTACTCGGTCACCGATAGGGAGATGTTGGCGATTGTATGGGCTCTTAAGTACTTCAGAGATATTATACTGGGGTACAAGGTCATGGTTCACACAGACCACATGCCGCTCACGTCGCTTAATGGTAATGATCCGTATGGTCGTAGGGCACGTTACCAGGATATCCTGGGCGATTTCGATGTGACTTTTGTGTATATTCAGGGCCGCGCAAATGTCGCCGCTGACACGCTGTCACGTGCGCCAATCGAAAACTCGCAATCTTTGAAGCGGGACGACGCTGCTGATTTCCCCCCTTCATTTAGCTTGCCTTCGTCAGCTGTTGTGAATAGTGCTTCACAGGTTCCTCCCTTGGAACCGCTGAATAAAGACGAGGTATATGCTGCCCAGCGTGCCGACAAAATTTACGGCCAGATCATTCGAGCCTTAGCCAAGGGCACGGCAGTTCCCAAGTTTAAGGGGTTGCCGGTTAAGGAATTTTTTCTTGACGACACGGGACTGTTATTTCGGAGATCCCAGCCGAAGCGAATTATGGGTCGCAGACGGATCGTCCGAGAAGTCCTGGTGGTGCCGGAAATTTTAGTGCCGCGTGTGTTGAAGTATGCTCATGAATACCGTGAGGCAGCACATTGTGGTGTTCATAAGGCAGTGCAGTTGACCCGTAACCGTTTTATTTTCCGCGGTTAGTAACGAGGGTAGCTAATCACGTCAGGTCTTGCAAGACGTGCCCCTTGTACAAGGGTCACACAAGCGATCCCGCGCCTGCGCTTAAGTTCGACATTCCGGATTTTCCCTGGCAGAAGGTGTCATGTGACACTTTGTCTGGTTTCACCACATCACGGTCTGGCAACAAACACATTCTAGTGTTTGTGGACAATTTTTCTCGCTACTGCGAGTTGGTGGCGGTTCCGTCAAAGGCTGCGGTGCACGTCACGAAAGCATTTCATGACGTAATTTGTTGCCGTCACGGCTGTCCACAATATTTAAGCTCGGATAACGGTACCGAGTTTGTAAATCAGGTGTTAGCCAGTCTCACGCAGCAGCTAAATGTGACGCAGGTGAACGTTTTGCCGTTCCGTCCACAGGCTAATGGCATTACGGAACGTTTAAATAGATCCATTCTAACCATTTTGCGTCAACTGGTGGACGACAGCAAGGACGATTGGGACGTTCTTCTCCCCACCGTCCAGTCGGCCATCAATTCTACCTATCACTCTTCCCTGGGCGATAGTCCGCACTTTCTTCTCACGGGACAGGACAAGCGGCTGCCTACGAACTCCTGGAGATGAGGCCGCGTCCCCTCTATGCGGACAATATGCTGAGTATTTGGTTTCTCGGCAGCAGCGAGCGTTTCAGCAAGCAAAGGCGTTCCTGACCAGGTCTCGTGACAGAATAATTGAGTACCAGCATAAGATCGCTCGTGCGAAATCTATCGGGGTCGGTTCCTTGGTATTTAAGAAAAATCATGCTCATACTACTATTCGGCCTAAGCTTAGTCCGTTATTTGTGGGTCCCTACAGAGTTGTGGCAGTAAAGAACAACAAGGCAGAGTGCAAGTCTGTCGCTGATGGCTCTGTGCAGTGGTTCCATTTTGACGTCCTGAAGCTGGCTGATCAGTATTATGAGTGTCAGGAATCATGATTGTCCTCTCATTGGTCATCCTTGCTTTGATACATCATCCTTTTCTCATTTACTTGCACTAGTCCTCGAGAGTTAGCGAGTTCGTCAGGTATATGTGTTACTCCCGTAGGTTTTGTTTCTATCTCTATATTAGCTGCGATTGCATGCTATTACCTGCACCGCTCATTCTAGGACGGACCATTATCATCCTATTCCTTTTCTCTTGTAACTGGTTTGTGTGATATATTCTTTATGCTGGTCGTGTGAGTGGTGAGTGATATCTGGCTCTCCCTTCCAGGATGCTGTCGTCCATATTCTTTGTGGCACTCCTCATGGGAGGAGACTCGCATCGCCTGCCGCATAACGTGAAGGACGCACCTGGGGCTATGATTGAGGACCTTGGGAAGGTTTTCCCTATAACAAGCCATGTGGAGGCCCGGTTCTCGCTATTGCCACTCCGCAACGCGTCCAAGCTCATGCTATACCACAGGGACCAGTTAATTTCTCTTCGTGACAACCTTACCATAGATCCTTCTCTTGATGCACATGACATTCGCCTATTCAATCGTATCTTATCATCGACGATTGCAGAGTTGAATTCTTTCGTAGGGCCTCTCACTCCTACAGGTAGGGCCCGGCGAGGATTATTCAATTTTGTTGGCAATATTGCGCACGTACTTTTCGGAGTTGTGGATGACGACACTCTTACATCCGAATTCAGGAAGTATAAGGAAAGCTTATCGTCTGTAGTTCACAGTTTCGACTCGTCTGCTCATGCTGTCAACACGCTTGAGCACAACGTTCAGGAATTAGCTACTGATTTTAAGGCTGTGCGAGGTAAGGTCGGTCAGATTGTAGGCACAGTAAACAAGGTTTCTCATCTTACCTCATTAACTTTAACGTTTTTTCATATCAGAGCACAGTCAACAAAATTACACAGCGATTGAATAGTTTGGCAACAGCCCTCATTCGTGCGGCGCACGGGAGGTGTCGCCTGACGTGATTTCGCCTGTTGACATGGGCGCGGTACTTAAGAGGGTATCTTCATTTTCTGTCAAGACTCTTTTCCCTTTAAGACAACGCACTCGGTTTTACGCTAGCCTCAGGTCTTTCCTCACTGCCTCTGGGCTGTCTGTTATTATTCCAGTGCGTCCTTCTACTATCTTTAGGGCGTACCGCGTACACCCCTTCCCACACAAAACAAACAGTTCATATTACATGGTTCACGTGCCTCACACATTTATTCTTAGAGAGTAGGAGGTCATGCTCTATCTTTCCCTTCCTCTGACTTCTTAGACTCCTGTTTGAAGCCTACCAAGGACACTTTCGTGTGCTTTTCTTCACCTTTACCTTCATCTCTTCAGACTCCATCTTGTGCTCGTGCTCTTGTTTCAGGTGGCCTGATCACCTCACTCTGTTCCTTCGAGGAGGTGAGAGATCAACTCTCGCCTTTCATGCTCAGTCTTTCGCAGGCGACACTGATCTATTTCTATCAATCAACGGCCGCCACAATTGCTTGCGAGGAGCTTCAGCCAGATAGGTTATTGCAGGGAACCTTTGTCCTACCTCATCACTGTGGGTTGCGTTCTCTGTCATTAAAAGTTCCGGCAATCAAGTCCTTCGTCACGGATGTCACTGCAGATCCTATAGCGATTAGGCCGGCGCTCCTAACCTTGCCGACAATCAACGTCACAATCCCGGAGCTGCATCTACGGCACGTTAGTAAGGTTCAGGACGCGGACGTCGGGTTGATGTCAGACTTTCACATAAACTTCATCTATCCTGTTTATGTTACCTTGTTAGGCATGTTGCTCCTCTTATTAGTGTTTGGCGCGTGCTATGCGAAAGCGTATCGGATGCACAGGGAGGAGGATCGTATCGGCAGTAAGGCCATCGAGCGTGCTTCCTCGTGTCCCCCATATCACGGACCTATCCTTGTACAACAGCAATGTCCATAGGCACTGAGTACTTGTATATGTAGTTTGCACTTCTTACTCTATCCTTTTATCGGAACGCTCGAGGTTCAAGTAGATCTTTGCGGATCGCCTTGATCATTCCGGTCTATCAAAAAAAAAAAAAAAATAATAAAAAAAAAAAAAAAAACAATCGGCTTATTGTTTAACGGCTCGTAGTGCTGTAGTTTCCCCCCCCCCCCACACCTGTCATATCTTTCTCTCCACCTATCTTGGCCCTTGTGTGCATGGTCTGGTTGCTATTAGCCTGGTCATCGATACCCACACCCCAGGCCCGCGGTCGATGGCGAGGAACCGTGGATAGCCAGGGACTTAGGAATCACCATGTCGGGGACCGTCTACAGAATATGGCGCTACGACGAGGACTTCGCGTATACGGCGCCGTGGACGGGACACCGGAAGAGGGACAGGAAGGAGGACGCCGCACAGGACGGGAGGTGGATGAGGACGCGCGCCGTGGAGGATGACGTCTACGTTGGGCCGTCAAGCATTTCTCCGGGCGTGCGAGTAGGACAGCCTTGAGGTGGAGCAGTCTATCAGCGCCTCGAGGGCGAGGCGAGGGTAGGTGGCAGAGCAGTGTGACATCTATAAATAGTGAAATCTGCCTGAGCCGGGGTGACATCCATTAATCAAGGAGTTTGGCTAGGCAGCTGCTGACCTCCTGGGTCATGACCTCACCTTCGGCGATAACGAGAAACGCCTGGAGGGGGTAGCCGAGGGCAACAGCTGTGCCCCCACGCCCTAGGCTGGAAGTGACCCAGAAATACCCGAAGGAGTCAGTCCGAGTCCGTTCCTTGAACCGCGAACACCTTCCCTCCAACCCGTAGGAGCTGACGCGCCTCGCACTCTACCGCCAGACCTTATCTACGTCGTTCCTCACGTACTCCAGGACCTCATGGAGGAGTAGCAGTAATGGTACGTCAGATATTCCCTTCCAGGCCATCCACCTGCAGACAACACTGCAGGTGAAGGCTGTGAGAATAGGCTTGACACGACCTTACACTGTTGCATCCATCTACCTTCCTCCACATAATCTCAACATAAATGATTTGGAAGATCTACTTGGGCAGTTGCCACATCCATTTCTACTCTTGGGAGATTTCAATGGTCGGCATCACCTCTGGGGAGACACTTTGTGCAACCCTCGAGGAAGGGCCTTGGAGTCCTTGTTCTTAAGAGTAGATGCAGTTTTACTGAACAGTGACACTCCCACACATTTCCAAATTCAAACTGGGACATTCTCCAATATAGACCTATCAATAGGTCTCACCTGATTCACAGTTGAATTTCACTTGGCAGGTCATGGAAGACTTACATGGAAGCGACCATTTTCCAATACTTTTGGAGGAGGTGAATGGTATTCCAGTCAATGGAGTGCAGAGATGGCGACTTGAACATGCGGACTGGAATCTTTTTAGATCAACTGCAGTATTGCAAGGATCTGTGAATGATTTCCAGTGTGTTCAAGATGCTGTTAATCACTTCACATCACGAATTCACCTTGCAGCAGAAGCATCCATTCCCAAAAGTAGCGGGCAGTACCGTCGACCTCCAGTACCATGGTGGTCTGATGAATGCCAACAAGCTGTCAGAGCAAGAAAAGCTGCATTAAGGCAGTTGAAACGACGCCCCAGCATTGTAACCTTGATCATTACAAAAAGACCCGAGCCAAGGCCAGGCGAGTGCTAAAGGAGGCTAGACGGACGTCGTGGAGACAGTATGTCTCCTCGATTAACTCTGGGACCCCCTTAGCATGGGTATGGGACAAGGTGCGTAAGATCGCTGGAAAGAGCACATCACTGTCACCACCTGCTTTGAAGATAGATGGCATAATCATCACAGATAAAAAAGATGTTGCTAATGAGCTAGCTAAATCCATGGCAGAGATCTCCTCTGGAGCATCTTACACTGCCGATTCTCCACTCTTCGGCTGAACAGGAACAACACCCAGTGTCGTTCTTCAGTAGGACTGCAGCAGAACTTCCATACAACTTGCCATTTTTGCGCAAGGAGATGGACTCTGCTTTGCAGCTCTGCCGTAAGACTGCCCCAGGAAGTGACGATATTCCATACCAAATGATATCTCACTTACCAGAGAGTCCCAGAAGTTCCTGTTGGACCTATTCAATAGGATCTATAGGGAGGGTACAGTGCCATCCACATGGAAAGAGGCTATAATCATTCCTGTTCCTAAACCTGGCAAAGATGCTTCCACACCAGGAAATTACAGACCAATTTCTCTCACCAGCTGCATCTGCAAGCTGATGGAGAAAATGGTAAACTTCAGGTTGACATGGCTGCTAGAAAAAGGAAAACGTGCTGACCCCATATCAATATGGCTTTAGAAAATTGAGATCGACCACAGATGCACTTGTGAGGATGGAAACTGCTATACAGAATTCCTTCGCACAGCGACGTCACATGTTAGCAGTCTTCTTTGACCTTGAAAAGGCTTATGATACTACTTGGAAGCATGGCATACTCATGAAGCTGTATGACATTGGTTTAAGAGGAGCATTACCTACCTTCATACAAAGCTTCCTTGCTAACAGGAAATTTAGAGTTCGGGTGGGAAACAGTTTCTCTAACCTGGAAGATCAGCTGGAAGGGGTCCCACAAGGGAGTGTCTTAAGTGTGACCCTGTTTGCCATTGCTATAAATGACATTGTAAAGGTTGTTCCAAGTGCTGTCTCATGTAATCTGTATGTGGATGACTTTACACTGTACTGCTCAGGAGGAAGCTTACAGGATGTGCAAGGACACATGCAGACTGCAATAAATCAGGTTGTACAGTGGGCAACATATCATGGGTTCAAATTTTCTCCAAGCAAGACCATGGCTATACATTTCCACAAACGAGGAAATTCCATCCTTCCCTCTATTTAGGAGCAAACCCACTGCAATTTGTCCAAGAGGTGAATACTTGGGTCTAATTTTTGACTCAAGACTTACATGGGTGCCTCACATCAAAAAAAAAGTGAAAATTTTACCAAAATCCCATTTTTAAAATTTTTAAAAAAAATTTTTTTGGGGAAAAAAAAGGGGTTTTTAAAAATTTAAATTTTTGAAGAAAAAAAGGGAAAAATTTTAAAAAATTTTAAAAAAAAATTTTAAGGAAATTTTTTTTTTTTTTAAAAAAATTTTTTTTTTAAAATAAAAAATTTTTTTAAAAAATTTTTTCCCCCATTTGGAATTTTAAAATTTTTAAAATCTCCAAAAAAAATTTTAAAAGGGGTTTTTTTTTTTTAAAAAAAAAATAAAAAAAAAAATTTTAAATTTTTTTCCTTTCCCCTTTTAAAAAAAAAAAAAAAATTTTAAAAAGGGGGAAAAAAGGGAAAGGGGGGGGGAATCAAAAAGAAAAAAAATTGCATTTGGGGTTTTTTCCCCCCCTTTTCCCGGGTTTTTTAACCCCCCCCCCCTTTTTTAAATTTTTAAAATTTTTTTCTTTTAAAATTTAAAAAAGGGTGATTTTTTTTTTTTTAAAACTAAAAAAATTTTGAAATTTAATTTTTTTAAAATTTTTTTTTTTTAAATTTTTTTTTTAAAAAATTTTTTTTTTAAAAATTTATTATAAAAAAATAAAAATTTAAATTTTTTAAAAAAATTTTTTAATTATTCAAAAAAGGGGTTTTGTTTTGTGGGGGGGGGGGGGGTTTTTTTTTTGGGGGTTTTTTTTTTTTTTTGGGGGGGGGGGGGGGGGGGGGGGTGTGTTTTTGGGGGGGGGGGGGTTAAACAGGGGTTTAAACACTTGAATTTTTTTTTTAAAAAAAAATTTTATTTAATTTAAAAATAAAAACTTTTTGAAAAATTTGTTTTAAAATTTTTTTTTAAAAGGGGGGGGTTTTTGGGGAAAATTTAGAAGGGGAAATTTTAAACCCTTTTTTAAAAAATTTTTAAAAAAAAAAAAAAAATTTTTTTAAAAAATATTTATTATTAATTTAATATAAAAAATTTAAAAATTTTTAAATTTTTTTTAAAAAATAAAAACCCCTTTTTTTTAAAAATTATATTAAAAATACTTAAATGAATTTTAAAAAAATTTTTAAAATTTTTAAATTTTATAATTTTTAAAAAAATACAATTTTTTAAAAAAAAAAAAAAAAAATTTTTTTTTTAAAATAAAAATATTTTAAAAAAAAAACCCAAAAAAAAACAAAAAAAAAAAAAACAAATTTAATTTTAAAAAATTATATATTTTTTAAAAATATTATAAAATTTTTTTGGGAAAAAAAAAACAAAAAAAAAAAAAAATTTAAATTATTGGGTTTTAAATTTTTTTTTTAAAAATTTTAATTTTTTTTTTTTTTTTGGGGGGGGAAGTTTTTTTAAAACAAAAATTTTTTTCCCAAAAAAATTACACCTATTTTTTTAAAATTTTATATATATATAATATTTATATATAAAATTATAATAACATATGACCCTTTAATATTGGAAAATAGATAATATCATATTTAAAAAATTTTTTATAAAACCAAATTTTTTTTTTTTTTTGGGAAAAAGGAAATTAAAGGTAAAGGGAGATGAAATAAAAGGGGGGAAAGAAAAACCTGGAAGGGCGGGAAAAATTTTAAAAACAAAACCCCCTTTTTAAAATAAATGAGATTTTATTAATTAAAAATTGGTTTATTTCATATAAAATTAAAATAAAATTTACCATGAATATATATTTAAAGAAAAACAGGATTCACAAAGGGAAGACAAAATTCCTAAATTTTTCAAAACCCCTTTTTTTTAAAAATTAAATATTTAAAAATTAAATTATCTTTATATTTTCTTTCCTAAATTACTTTTATTATAAAAAAAGTATATATTTATAATATTAATTAATATATCATTTTTAAACATAAAACAAAAAAAAAATTTATATAATAATTATTTAATATTTTTATATTATTTAATTCTAATTTTAATTATTATATTTTTTAATTTATTAATTATTATATTTTTATTATATAATATATATATATATAAAAAAAATTTTTTGAAAATTAAATAATAAAGTTTATTTTAAAATTTAAATAATATTTACTCACCATTCAATAATAAACAAAAAAAAAAAACCCCTTATAAAATTAAATAAAATATATATATATATAATAATAATAATAGATAAAAAAAAAAGGAAGAAAATATAACATTTTTTTTTATTTATATATATATATTTATAATTTTATAAAAATATTTTAATAAAATTTAAAATATAACATTAATAAATATATATATATATATATAAATGAAATAAATATTTAATAAAATTTTTTTTATTTTTAAACCATTATTTTTTTTTAAATTTATATATATAAATTTTTAATATATATAAAAAGTTTTATTATTATTATTTAAATTATTATTTTATAAAATAATTATATATATTATAATTAAAAATTATATAATATAAAAAATTTTTTTATAATTATATTTTTTATTATTATATATTTTATTTTTATAATTACCCAACATAAAATTTAAATTTTTCCTAATTAATTTTAAAAAATTATTTAATTTAAATGTTTTTAAAGCCCACAAAAACAAAAGCAAATTTTAAAATATTAAAATATAAATTTTAAAATTTTATAGTCAAACCATCTATCCTTATATCTTAAAAAGGGGGTATTAAATATTAATAATCTATATATTTTATAAATTTTTTATATTTTAAATTATTATTTTTTAATTGTGTAGTTGTAAAAGTTTTTTTTTTAAGTGGGAAAATGTGGGGTCATATAATAAAAAAATTATATATAATTTTATTATTTTAATTATATTATTAAAAAAAATAAAACAAAATTAAAATTAATTTTAATTTAATAATAAAATTTAATTTATTATAAATACTTTGGGTTTTTTTAATAATATGAAATAGTTATAATTTTTTAATTAAGAAAATTATAAGATGGAAAGGAGGAAGGATGTGGAATTAATATTAAATTTTTAAATTTTTAAAATTAAAAATTTTTTAAAAATAACAAATCTTTAAACGATCAAAATAAATAAAATAAAAATGAAGTAAAAAAAAAAAATAAAAATAATTAATTTAAAAATATATAATAAATATAAATAAAATTATAAAAAAAAAATAATAAAATTTTAATTAAAATTATATAAAAAAATATAAAAAATTTAAAAAATAAAAAAATATAATAATATTAAAATATATTTTATTGTATGAAATAAAAAATTATATAATAAATAAACATTCTCTATTTCTTTATCTTCTACAAATCTTATTATCTCATTCTATAAATTAATTTTTCAAATCTTTTTTATAAAAATTTAAAGAAATGTTAAAATTAAAAAATAATTTAAATTTGTAAATTGTAAATTAAATTCTAAATATATAAAAAAAATAATATAATAATAATATATTAAAAAAATAAAAATAAGTTATGAAATTAAAGGGGGGAAAGCAGACTGAATGAAAGGGTAAAAAAGAGTTAAATTATTTGAACTGATTTCTTAATACACCCCAAACATAGAAACCTTATTTTTAAGAAAGGAAATTTTTTATAAAATAAATTATTTATAAAATAATGTATTTCAAGGGAATTAAAAAAATTTAAAATTTAAACTAAGGCATCTTAAACCATTATTTAAAAAATTTTTTAAATATTAAATAAAAGGAAATGGTAATAAATTTAAAAATACCATGGAACTTATATATTAAAATTAAAAAAAATTATTTTAAATAAAGGAAATTAAAAAAAGTAAATTATAGTTAATTAATTAAAAATAAAAAAAATAAATATAATAGGTAAAAAAACTAAATGATGAAAATTATATTGTTAACCCAAATTTTGTAATTTCATCAATCCCTCCCCTTTTAAAAAAAGGCCCTTTTCCCACATTCCATTTAACCAGAAGGACTTCGGGTTCATTTTTAAAACCCCCTCGAAAATAAAAATCCGAACCGGAAACGTCCACCCAAGAAAGGACCAAAGCCAAAAAAAAATTTTGCCTTTTTAAATTCCCGCCCCTTCTGGACAAAATTGCCCCCATTCCCTTGACAAAAGAGGCAAAAATGGACGGCTCCGGATCAAGGTTGTTTAAGGGTTGTTTTGTACCGCATCCCATTTTTACCGATTGCCTTTTCTTAATTTTCTAATTTTAAAAGAAGGGGGGAAAATTCCCTATTTAAGCCCGGATTGCCCTTGAATATTGAAACCCCTCGAAATTTATAAACTTTTGTAAAAAAATCCCCGGGGGTTTTTCAATGATAGTTTGGAAGGTTTTCGGTAAGTTTGAATTTAATAATAAAATTTTTGCAAAACCTTTATAAGAATTAGGAAATTAATTTAAAACCTTAAATTTATTAAATTCTTTTTATACATCAAATTAATTATAATTTTATCATGGGAAAATATTAAAATTTATTAAATAATAGGAAAAATTGTTCCCAAAAATATAAATTTATACAACCTTTTTAAAAGAAAAGGAATTTGGGTCTTTTTAGATATTTAAATTTGCCCTTTTAAGCCTCAGCCTAAATTTTTTCCATATTCCGGAAAAAAGGGGTGGTCCGCTTCCAAAATTTCCCCTTTTGGGGAAAAATTAATCCGGTCAAACCCCCCAGGAGCATTCCCGGGGTTTAGCCTTCCTCCCCAAATTTTGTAGTAGGCTTTTCAACGGGGGAACGACTTCGGGGACGTCCTTGCCTTAACCCCGGGGCCCAAACCTGAACCAACCCCCAAAATCTTGGTTTACCCTTTTTCCCTTTGGTCCTTCTTGGTTTAATTTTGGTCTCTAGAAAAAACCCCCCGAAAAAACTGGAAAAATTTTTTTCCCCAGGCATTCTTCAAGGGTTTGATGAAAACTTTAAAAGGGAAATTATCACCCTTTATATTCAAACAAATTTTATAATTTTTTAAAACCTCTTTTCAGCATACCACACTCCTCCTTTGCCAAAATCCCCCCTTTCACCAACCCCAATCCTTTTTTGCAATGGAAATTGGAATCAACAAAACCAAAATTCTTCCCAAAATTGCCCCTTCCAAATTTATCTACTAGGGTTTATCAATTTCCGGGCCCTTTGTCCGTTGGGGAGGGTTTGGCCCTTATAATTTTCCTCTAATTCATTTTCAATTAATTCCCTATTTGGAACCCTTAATATGAAATTAAGGTTTTAGCTTACAATTTTTTGACTTCAATGTTTTTCCTTTAAATTTTCCCCAATCAGGGTAAGGGCTCCAATTTTTAAAACCCAATTTTGGGGAAAATATGCTGGACCCTAGGGTTTTCCATTGGAAATGAAATTTTTTTTTTGTTCCATAGTTTTTTGAATTTTCTAAAAAACTAAAATTTAAGATTCAAAAAATTTTATTCTCAACCAGGGCACACTAACCACCCTACCCCAGGGCCCGCCACACGTTATTTTAATTTTAAATTCCCTTTTTTAGGAATATCTTTTCAATTATTGTTAAAGGACCCCTGGGAAGGCCAACAAACCGCAGGGCCCCTTTTTAAAGGCCAAAATTTCCCCAAAAACCCCCCAGGGGGGATTTTTAAAACCCCTATTTAATTTTTTTAAAAAACGAATTTAATTTTTATGAAAATTTTGGAAAGTTTTGATTTTAATTTTTTGGGGAAGGAAAAACTCAAGGGGGATCCGGGGGCCCCCCAAGCAGGGAAAGGAAAAAACTGCTTTACCAAACAATCTTTTCCAATTTGGGCTTTGGGCGGGTCAATTAGCATTCTAAAGGCAAAACTGGATGTTTTGGACCATTAAACAAATTCCCATTTGGGTTTTAAAGAATTTAAACCAAAAGCGGATTTGTTTTCATTATTGGTGGTGGATAACATAATTTAAGCAATTAATTATTTTTAAAAATGGCTTTTCCAAAACCTTATGGGGTCACCTTTCCCACCCTTTTTTTTAGAAATTTAATCGTTGTCCGCTTTAACCCCTTCTTAAGGGTCCTTTTTAAAACTTAAATGGGGAGTTTCCCCAAAAAATTTTGGGAAAACAAACAACCAAAATGTTGGAGGAGGATTGAATTTTAAAGATCTTAGTTCATTAAAATTTTAAATTGGGTTTTTCCACCTTAGTACTGTAAAATTTGGTTAAATTCTTACCCCGGGGAAAGGAAATTTCTTTCCAAAATGATTTTGAAATTTTTAAAAAAAATAGACATTAAACCTATTAGCAAGTTGTTTTGGGAATTCAATTAATTTTAAAAAAATTCCCCCTAAAGAACCCCTTGATGAAATCCCTAAAGGGGCCAATGACTTAGGTTGAAATTGAAAGAAAAATGAAACCAGGGGTTTTTAAAGGAGGGAATAATTTGTCATTTTCTCCCCAAAAAATTCCAACAGAAAAGGGAATTTGGTTAATGGGAAAGAACCGATGAAATTATTTCCCGAAGCAAAGGTTCCCTTTAATTCCGAAAGAGTTTTCTGGAAAAATAAATTTTTCCTTCCCTTTAAAATTTTCCCCCCCACTTTTTAAATCCATTCATTTTTTTTTTTTTAAAATTTTGACTTATCCAAAATTTTAAAAAAATAATTTTTCCAAGGATCCGGTTTTAGATTAAAACCAGTTAATAAAGGTTTGGTCCCCTTTAAAAATTTTAAACCTAGGGTAAGGGGAAAATTCCAAAATTTTTAAAAAAAAAAGGCCTGGGGGTAAATTCCAAGAGGGGAACCCCATAAGAAATATAAAAACAAGGGAAAATTGTGGAAAAGGGAAATGCAAAAGGATCCGGCCTTGGGAAAAGGGCAGCCCAAAATTTGCCACCTCACCCAAAGGGAAAATTTTTTAACGCCGTTCCAAACCAATGGGGTTTAGGCCTCGGGAGGAAAATTGTCTTTTAACCTCCACTTTCGGGGAAGGGATTTCCTTTGGGGGTTAAATAACAATTTATTTGAAAGCAATTTAGAAAGTGTTGCCCCCGGTTTCTAAACCAGAATGCTGTGAGAAAGGGGTTTTAACCCTTAAACCTTTCCCCCTTTTCTCAAATCATGGTTTAAACTTTTGCCCAAAAAGGCCATAACTTGATTAATTATGTCGAAGTTCCCCCGAAGGGCCTTTTTAAATTTTTAAGCATTTTTAAAATTTGGGGTTTCCAGAACTGGGTCATTCCCAAAATTTTAAATTTTAATCATGTTTCCTTATGGAAGACCATTTAAAATTAATAGCGAGGAATTTTTAACTTTTTTAAAAAGGGGAAAACCTGAATGCTAAGGTTTTATCAACCCTTCAGGCTGAAAACATTAAATTTTAAAATTAATAACATTAAACGGACAGCAAGCCATTAAAGAGGGACAATCTTGATGCCCTATAACTTGGCAAACCCGGTGAATGGAATTTGAAAACTAAATTGGTTTTTAAAATATTAAAGGTTGTAGGGCTAGGCAATGAGGAAACTTGGGATCATTGGTAAAATCCCCTTTTTTAATTTTAAAATTAAACCTGCCGAATAGGGCAATTCTCCTTAAAATGTTCAAGGTAGGAGTCGGGCTGTGAGATGGGCCCCAGGGAGAACTTAAATTTTAATTTTTCCGAATCCAGGATTTTCATCAAACCCCCAAAGAGTTTTTAAAAATGGCTTTTTTCCCCAACCAAAGACAAAAAGGGAAAAAAGGGCCCAAAAAAATTTGGGGTTTAAAAAATTTTTTAAATTAAGGTTTAAAAAAAATTACCCAAAAAGGGAAAAGGGTTAAAAAAAAAATTTTAGAGGGGGCCAAAAATTTTTAACGTTAAATTTTGGGTTTTTTTTAAAAGGGAAAAATGGGGGGTTTTTAAAGGGGGAAAAAGGGGGGGAAAAAACCCCTTTAAAAACCTTTTTTTAAAGGGCCCCAAAAAATTCCCTACAAATCAAGGGGTTTCCCGGGCCCCCGGGAAGCCCTTTTTCAGGTTTTGGGGGTTTTTCCCTTTTTCCCCAAAAATTTTAAATTTTAAAAGGGGTGGGGTTCAAGGAAACGGACCCTTGTTTCCCCGAATAACGGAAAATTTAAAACAAAAAATTTAAAAATTTCAAAGGGAATTTCCCCCTTTTTAAAAAAACTTGGGGAAGGGGGAAAAAACTTTTTTTTGCTAAAAATTTTAAAAATTCCCTTGGCCCCCCCCCCAACGGGGTTGCAAGGGCCACCATCGGGGTCCCCGGGTTTTGGGAAGTTCTGGAAAAACTTTAAGGGGCCCCCCCCCCGGGGGCCTTTAAGAAACCCCCAAATTTTTTCCCCTTTTGGGGGAGTAAAAAAGGGAGGAAATTGGGGAAAACCCCACCGGCTCAGAACCAATTTTTCAAAAGGGGGGACCCTTTTCCCCCGTTTTCAACCAAAAAAACTGGGAAAAAGGGAAAATTTTTCCAAAATTCTTTTCTTAATCCCCCTTTTTTGGAAACAAGAAATTTTCCCCTGGGGGGGGGGGGGAGGGGAAAAAAATTTTTTGAAGTTTTTAAAAAAAAAATCAAAAACCCCCCGTTAAACCCGGACCAATTTTTTTTTCCCCCAAAAACCCCTTTTTTAAACCCCCCCCGGAAAGGGGAAACCAAACCCCTTTTTATTTTCAAAAAAAAATTGTAAAAACCCAAAAAATAACCTTCAAAGCCTAAATTTTTTCCCGGGAAAAAATTGGGCCCCATTTTTTTTAAAACGCCCCCCCCCAAAAAATTTTTAAGGGTTTTTTATTTTTGAAAGGGGAAAAAATGGGCCCCCCAAAAAACCCCCCTGGAAAAGGGGGGGAGAAAATTTGAAATTGGGGATTTTTTTTTGGGGGGGTTCCTCTTTTTCCCCCCTTGTTTGGGAAGGTTTTTTTGGCCCCAAAAACCATTTGAAACTTTTCCAAATTTTTCAAGCCAAATTTTATTTGGGAAAAGGGCCCCGGGGAAACCCGTGGACACCCAAAAAAAACCCCCTTTACCCCCCTGGAAATTATGGTTTAAGGGAAAAAAATTTTTTTAAAAAAAAAAAAAAGGGGGGGGTTTTTTTAAAAATTTTTTTTTTTTTTTTTTGGTCTTTTTTTTTTTCCCTTTTTCCCTTTTTTTTTAACCCAAAAAAATATTTTAAAAAAAATTTTTTTTGCAAAACTCCCTTTTTTAATTTGAATTTAAAAGGGTTTTTTTAAAAAACCCCCAAAAATTTTTTTAATTTTAAATTTTTTTTCCTTTTCCCTTTTTGGGGGGCCCAAAAAATCCCTTTTAAACAAAATTTTTTAAATTTTACACTTTTAAACCAAAATTTTAGGATTTTAATTTAAAAATTTTTTGTTGTTTAAATTTTTTCAAAAAAAAACCCCTTTTAAATTTTTAAAGGGCGGCCCAAAGCCCAAAAAATTTTTTGGGTTTTTTAAAAAAATCCCAAAGGGTTTTTAAAAAAAAGGGGGAAATTTTTAAAAAAAAAAAGGGATCTGAAAGGGCGGAAAGGGGAAAAAATTTTTGGGAAAAAATTTTAAAAAACCTTAATAAAAGGGTTTTAAAAAAGAAATCCTTTTTTTTTTTTAAAAGGTTTTTTTAAAAAAAAAAAAAATACTTTTTCCCCCAAACGGGGGGGAAAAACTTTTGAAGAACCTTTTAAAATTTCCCAAAAAAAAGGGGCCCTTTTTTTTTCAAATTTTTCCCCTTTAATTTTTTTTTTAAAAAACCTTAAAAAAGAAAAACCTTAATTTGTTTTAAAATTTTTTTTTTTAAACCCCCTTTTTAACAAAAACCCCCAAACTAATTTTTTTATAAGTAATTTTTCACTTTTAAAAAAAAAAAACATAAAAAACCAAATTTTTTTTTGGGGGGGAAATTAGGGAAGGGAAAAAGGGGGGTTAAACCCCCCAAAGGGGAAAAACCCAAAAATGCCAGGGAAATCGGTTTTAAACAAATTTTCCCCAAAGGGAACCAAAAGTAAAGGGGGAAAATTTTTTTAAATTTTGTTTTAATTAAAAAAAAAAAAAAAGGGGAAATTTTTTTAAAACTAAAAATTTTTTTATTAAAAAAAAAAAAATTTTTTAAAAAAAAAAATTTTTTAATTTAAATATAAAAAAAAAAGAAATTTTTTAAAAAAAAAAAAAATTTTTATTTTAAATTTATGAAATTTTTTTAAATTTTTTTAAATTTATGA
>NW_023657658.1:0-2500 GCF_015228065.2 Penaeus monodon
ACAATCATATATTTTTTATATATATTATTAATATTATTACTATATCTTATCTAAATTTAATATATATTCTTTTCTCCTTTTATATATACATATAATATATATATATATATACTATATATATCTATATATTATATATTCATATATATATATTATATAATATATATGTATAAATACAATTTATATATAACCTATAATACATACATAATATATATATATAGTATAATTATATATAGTCTATATATAGATTTTAATATAAGTATGATTATTAATATGTGTATATCTAATAATATAGATAGGAATCATAATAATAACTAATAGAGATAATATATAGTCAGATAAGATCAATTATAATAGTGATGATACCGATAAGAGTTAAACCATTATCGAATATAGATAATATATAGAAATGATAAGATTTTCATATATATTATATATTGGTATAATGTATTGGATTCATATAGTATATATGATCTATGTAAATATAATATATATAATAATATCAACTAATAAAATAATAGCATACTATATATATATATAATATAATATATATATATATATATATATATATATATATATATATAATAATATATAATATATCACACACATACAACACAACACACACACACAAACACACACACACACAACACACACACACACATATATCTATATATATGATAATTATATATATATATATATATATATATATTAATCTATATATACATATATATATATAAAATATATGATAGTATATTATATATAATAATTAATATACTATAATATATATATATATAATATATATATATATATATATATTAATATAATATATATATATATATAATATATATATATATATATTAGTATATATATATATATATATATATATATATGATATATATATGCAAATATACTATATATACATATTATATATATATATATAATATAATATATATATATTATATATATATCTATATATATATACATATATATGTGTGTGTGTGTGTGTGTGTGTGCGTGTGTGAGTGTGAGTGTGAGTGTGAGTGTGTGTGTGTGTGTGTGTGTGGGGTTTTGTGTGGTGTGTGTGGGGTGTGGTGTGTATGTGTGTGTGTGTGTGTGGTGTGTGTGTGCACATTGAAACACACACACACGCATATGCATACATATACACACACACACACACACACACACACACACACACCCCATACACACACACACATATATATATTATTATATAGATATATAATAATATATATATATAAAATATATATATATATATATGTATTGTAGATATTTTACATATACATATATACATATACATTAACACAACAACACACACCACACACACACACACCACACACAACAACAAAACACACACACCACACACACACACCCCCACCCACACACACACACACACGCACCCCAAAACCCCACATACACACACGCACAGGGCTTACCCCCAACACACACAGGAAAACCCACACACCCCACACAAATATATATATATATTTTAAAATTTATATATATATAATATATTTAATATAAAATATTTTTTTATTTTTATTTATTTATTAAAACCCGCCCCACACACACACAAAACACTATATAGAAAAAAACCCCACACAAAACACACAACCACACAAAAACCACACACACACCCCACACAAAAACCCACACAACACACACACACACACAACACACACACTTCTTTTCTCCCTCTTCTCTCCCCTTCTCCTCTCTCTCCCCTTCTCTCTCTCTCTCCTCTCTCTCTCTCTTCTCGCTCGTTCTCTTTTCTCCCCTCTCTCTTTTTCTCTCCTATTTTGTCTTCTCTCTCTCTCTTCTCTTTTCTCTCTCTCTCTCTCTCCCCTCTCTCTATATATATATATATATATTAATATTTAATAAAAATTTTATATAAATTTATATATATATGTAATAAAAGGGGGGGAAATATGTATATATATATAAAATAATATATAATATTTTAAGAATAATATAAAATTATATTATATAATAAAAATTAAAATATTATAATATATACAAAAATCCATACATTCATACATATATATAATATTAATATATATATATTATATTTTTATATATACAAACAATATATAAAATTATATAAAATTTTAATATAATTTAAATAAAATTAAAATTTTTAACAAATATTTATAATTTAAAAAATATTTTTACCCAAATATACAATATAATTATTTTATAAAAATTATACATTTATTATAATAAAATCATTTTAATTAAAATATAATTTTATATATAAAATATATATAACATTTTACATACATCATATATAAAATATATATAAAAATATATATATATAAAAATATAATATAAAATTTTATAAAAATTTTATGTAGGGATGGAAAAATATAATATATATAATATTATATATAATAATATATAATATTTTTGTTACTAAATAATAAAAAATAATATATAAGATAATAAAGATGGGGTAATATACACACACACACACATAAATTAT
>NW_023657658.1:7500-17500 GCF_015228065.2 Penaeus monodon
AAATATATTTTGTACAAAACAAAATACCAAATACACAAAACACGAAACCCCAACGGGAAAACCTACCCACACACACATAAAAAAAAAAAATGTGTATATATATAAATATAAAATTTTTATATATATTATATAATTATAAAATATAATGATTTTGTATGTAATAAATTATATATAATATATAAAATATATATATATGTAGGGTGTGTGTGTGGGGTATGTGTGTGTGGGGTGTGTGTGTGTGGTGTGTGTGTGCGATGTTTTATATATATATATATATATAATATATATATATATATATATATATATATATATGAAAATTTGGAACACAAAAAACACACACAAAACACAAACACACACACACACAACATACGACACACACCCCACACAAACCACACACAAAAACACACCACACACACACACACAAACCCCACACACACACACACGGGGCCACACACACTTTAATATATGAATAATATATATATATTATATATATATATATATATTAAATAAAATATATATATTTTATTTTATATTTAAAAATTTTATATATTTTAATATTAGATAAAATAATATTATTATATTTTAAATTTGTACACACACAGACACAGACCCAAAACGATATTTTAGGCATTATAAATAAATAATTTTTAAAAATTTTATATATAAATTAATAGATAATATATATATACATAATAAATTTAAAACACAAAAACCCACCCCACACACCCCACAACAAACCCCACACACACACACACACACAACACAACACAACACACCCCAACACACACACACACACCCCAAACACGTAACACAGAAAACTTTTACAGAACCCATATAAAAAAAAAAAAAAAATTACAATATATAATGTATGTATGTATGATGTTGTATTTATATATACATATATATATATATATTATATAAAAATTATAATATATATAAGTTTTATTATAAAATTACATAACCCCACCACACACACACAAACACATACAAAATTTACACAAAAACACACACACACCCCACACCCCGCATATATATAGTATTATATATATATATATAATTTTATAAAAATTAAAATATATATAACCACACACTATAAATATATATATATATTTTTAAAAAATACATACATATAATATATATATTATAATATTTATATATTTTAATATATAGTATGTATGTATAATATAATTATATATATATATTTTATATATTTTATATATATAAAAAAAATTTGGAACCCCAAACACACCAACACACAAACACACACACAAAACCAAAATTTGCATAAAAAACACACACACAAAAACATACATAAATAAATATATAAATTATATATATATATATAAAATTTAAAATTATATATATATAAAATGTGTGGGTGTGTGTGGGGTGTGGGGTGTGTGTGTGTGGGGTTGTGGGGGGTGTGGGGTTGTGGTGTTGGGTGTGTGTGTGTGGTGGTTTTCCCAATGTGCGGGGCCGCAGGGCCGAAGGGTTTTAGAGCGTGGGAAATAAAGACTGTACGACGGCAATTGAGTTCGGGGGGTTCGAGTCCCCCCCCCGGGCGCGTTTTTCCCCCTTGGGGAAAGGGAAAATTTCACCCGAGGGTTTACTAGCCTGGGGGGCCAAAGGGCAGACCAAGTCAGTGCCGGGTAAAAGAGATGGGGGAAGGGAAAAAAAAAAAAAAAAAAAAAACCGGGGAAAGGAAATAGCAAGCCACGCTCTAAATTGCCAAAAAAAATTCATGGGAAAACCATAATGGGTTAAAGGCCCGGTGGCCGAGGGGTTTGGAGCGTCGGGACTGGGGACTTTTTCCCCGAGGGCAATTGATTTAAAGGGTTCGAGCCCCCCCGGCCGGCGCGTTTCCCTTTTTAGCAAGGAGCTTCACCTCGTTGCCTGCCTAGCGCTGGGGGGGACGGGCCACCCCAAAGTCAGTGTGGCCCCCAAGCCCGGATAAAATAGAGAGAATGTTTAAACCTTTAAAAAGGTAACACCGGCACTCTCCGTGGAAAGGAAAAGGGGACCCTTTCCAGTACTCACTCCAAGGGGGCCTCACAACGTGAAAACTGAAATTTAGTATAGGGTTGTGACCACGGCGGCCGGGCATGAACCTACCGTTAAAAAAAAAGAAGAGTTCCAATTGGGATTTTATATATATATATATATTTTATATATATATATATATATATTATATATTATATATTATTTATATAAATGTATATATAAAATAAAGTTTATATAATATTAAAAAATATAATATTTTAAAAAAAATTTTTAAAAATACACACACACACAACACCCCCACACGCACACACACACACACAACACACAAAACACCCACACCCCACACACAAAACACAAAACATATATAGGGGTATATAAATGTAAATATTATATATATATATAATATAAAACACCCCACACACACACACCACACACACACCAACACACCACAACACACACACAACCACACACACAAAACCCCCACACACAAACACACACACACAAACACGCACACACGACAAACATACACACCAAAACATAAAAAATTTTATTTTATGATATATAGGGTAATGTAGGGTTTGGGAGTATAAATATATAAAATACAAAATATATTATATTAATATATATATTATATATATATTTATTTTATTTTATATGTGTGTTTTGTGTTTTGTGTGTGTGTGTGTGGTGGGTGGGGGTTTTTTGTGGTGTGGTTTTGGGGTGTGTGTGTGTGGTGTAATATATATATATATATATAAAAATTTTATAAAAAAATATAATATATAGATTTTAAAATATAAAATAATATATATTATATATAATAAAATATGGGCTATATATATAAAATATATATTTTATATATATATAATAAAATGGGGAACCCTTGGGAAAACAAACACACCCCAAAACACACCACATACACAACACACACACAACACCAAAACCCCAAAAACACACACAAACCCCAACACCACACAAACACACACACACAACACACACACACACACACCAAAACAAACACACACAGACAAACACACCCCACCCACAAATATATTTTATTATATATATATATATTTTTAAAATATATATATAATATAAAATAAATAAATATATATATATAAAATATAATTTTTATATATAATACATTTTAATATATTTTATATAAAATATATTTTATAATATATATTTTATATAATATTATTAAAATATAATATAATAATTTTATATTTGTACACAACAGACACACAAGATATATTGAATTATTAATATTTTAATATATATATTTTAAAATATATTAAAAATATAATTTTAGGATATATATATATATATATAAAAATAAAATAAACACACAAACACACACACACCCCACACAAACACACACAACCCCCCACAAAAACACACACACACACACACAAAAACACAAAAACACAAACAAAAAAAACACCAAAACATATAGGGAAAAAAAAATGTTAAAATTATAAAATTTTTGTATGTATGTAGGGATGTATGTATGTATTTATATTATACATATATTATATATATATATATTATATATTTTAATATAGTAAAGCATGTAGGTAGTATAATAGTAAGTATTTTGGGATATTTTTAATTTTATAAATTTTATAAATATATATATTATTTAAAATATTATTTTGTAGCCCTTAAAATATATATAATATATATATATATAATAATATATATTAAAATTTTATATATGTAGTTGATGTGTTTGTTTTAAAAAATATATTATATATATATATATAAAATATATTAAAATAATATATATAGAAGTATTTTTGGATGTGTATATATATATATAATATATTATATATTTAATTTTAAAATAGAAAATTTTATAATTTTATATTATAATTTGGGGATAGATATGGGAGTATGTAAATATATAAATATTAAAATATATTAAAAATATAGATAATAAAATATATATAAAAATACACACACACACACACACACCACACAAACATAAAATTTCATACAAAACACAAAACACAAAAAACACACAAAACACACACACAAAAACACACACACCCCACCACACACACACACACAAATAAAATAAAAATATATAATATATAATTATAAATATTAATATATTTTTATATATATATGTATGTATGTATATATATAAAATAAAAATAAAAAATATAGATATATATATATTAATACTATAAAAAACACACACACACACACACACACACCCCACATAAACACATAATAATTACATAGAAAAAACACATACACACCAAAACATAAATAAAAAATAAATAAAAAATATATTATATATATTATAATATATATATATATGGGGGGTGTGTGTTGGGGTGTGTGTGTGGTGTGTGTGGTGTGTGTTGTGAGTGTGTGTGTGTGGTGTGTATATATGGGGTGTGCGTTTTTGTGTGTGTGTGTGGGGTGTGTGTGTGTGTGTGTGGTTTGGTGTGTGGGTTTGTGTTTTGTGGGGTTTGTGTGTGTGTGTTGTGTGTGGTGGATTATATATATATTTTATACCCAAAATAATATATAATATATAATAATTTTATAATATTAATAAATATATACAACATTTTATATATATATTTTAAATATAAAAATTTTATATATATATATATATATGTGTGTGTGGGGTGTGTGTGTGTGTGGGTGTGTGGGATACAAAAAATATGTTTCTTAATAAAATTAGGGTTTAACTTTTTTTCAACCTATATACCCTGTATAAATTTTTATTAACTTTTTCAGTAAAAGAAAGGGAAATTTCCTTTATTTGGGCAATTTTTGAAAAAAAGTCCCCCCGGGCTCAAAAAGAAATTTTCGTTTAAACCCACCCAAAAACAAGAATATTACGTTAGAAGGGTTAAATCTGTTTAATATAAAATAAACCAAAAGGGAATTTTTCTTTAATAAACAGGAAAAAAAACCATAAACCCCGGGAAAGATAAAATAAAAAAGGGCCCCTAAAAGGGGAAAAAATTTTTGATTGTCATGTTGGTTTGCAACATGAGTCGAAGTGGAAAGTTGCTTTTTTTCCCTTTAAGCGGATGAATTTCCGCATCACTTTTATTGCCGTTTACAACATTGGTTTCGCGGGGATATCAATTCTTGATGGCTCTTTCTTCCAGTATCTTTGGAAAACCCCGTGCTGATTTGGGAGGCGCTAAAGCCTCCCTAAATCAGAAAAATTTGACTTCAGGGTTTTAAAAACCCCGGTCAGGGCCCATTAGTAAATGAAAGAGAGAAATCGCTTCAGCCTACGCCTTGCATCTGGCAGAGTTGGGAAAGGGAAGAATGGGAAAGGGGGGTCTTGAATTATTTTTTTAGTAAGTAATTGTAATTTCATAATTACACCCAATTTTTGGAATCAATTATCCTTGTTACTGAAAATTTTAGTATTTTTCCAAAATTTAATTGAATAAAAATATAGTTTAAATTTAATATAAAATGTAATTGAATTTAAATTTTTAAAACTTTAGTCTTTTTGTTATCTAATTGAAAGCAACCCGAGAAAAATACCATGTAAATGAATTTAATTTAATTTTTTTAAAAAGTAATTGCTCACCGCCTGAGCAAAAGCAATGCTAAGTAAGCCGGGAAAAATGTAACCCGGTCCACTGTGCATGTCCAGTACTTAAAACAGAACAGCAGAATTTTGTAAACCACCTGGGTTTCTTCCCCCGGAAAAAATGTTGTATACTGCTGGTTGGGGGTGGTGGGGGGAGGGTTTACTCCTTCCTCGACAGCTTTGGAAAATCTTAGCAGCTTTGGTCGAAAATTTTTTTTGGCCCTGACCAGGTTTATGGGAATCACAGTTTTGTGGTGTTTCCCGTGGAGGGGGTTTAGCCCTATCGGGCTGGTAGCTATTTTCCTCAAAGGGCTTCTGGTTTTGATTTAGTGTCAATCCCTGCACAGCGTCCCAAAAGAATGGGGCTGGGCATGCTAGCAGGTGTGCTGTTTTGGAGGAAAGTATCGTTTTTAAAGGGCAGCGTATTTTCTAGTTTCTGTTTGCCCACAAGTTCCCCCCTCTCCTGTTGTACCTTGACATTTTTGTGTTTTAGCTTCAGCCCTTCCCCTCCAACTTGTCAAATCCATTTTCTAAACATCCCAAAAATCCCCCTCTTGGGCCATTCATCAAACATTTGCACAAAAAATGTCTCCAAATTTTCACTTACTGCCCTTTACAGAGATTATTGGGAAAAATTTAGGTTTTTCAGTCCACAAAGCTTCACCTCCTTTGGAAAATTTTTTTTAAATCTATTTTTTCCGGCCTTTTATGTCTGGTGCCATGGTTTTAAAGGGCCAATTTTTGTCTCTCTTTAGGGCATTCTTGTTTTGTCCATTTAAGGGCTTTGCCCCTAAAGGGGAAAGGGGGTCTCACCATCGTAGATTTCTGAAGCAACACATTTTTTTTCCAAAACTTCTTGTCTCTCAACTTCCGCTGTAACTCTTTTGTGTGGGCATTTTGAAACCAAAACCCTTCAATATGGGAAAAGCTTTAAAAACCCCAAACTTCACCAATTCGACATGGAGTGAATTTTATGAAAGTTTAGAATAGAAATATTTTACTAGTTGAACAAAAAAAGGGTTTCCCCAACTCTATAAATCAATGGTTAAGGAAAGTGAAGCTGAAAACCAGGATTCTGGGAATGCTGCAGGCTGATATATCACCCTAAAAAGAGACAGATTTCCCCCCAAATTTTCATTTGGGGTTAAAATGAAAGCAAGAAAAAAGAACCCAAAAAAACCCCGATATTATGATGGCAGTACAAAATTATCAATGATCCATTTTTAGTCCCAAAATAACTTGTAATGGTCCTTCCCATAAAATAGCAGGTTTCGCTGTCAATAAATTTGGGTTAAGTGTATTTTAAAATTTTTTCTTTTTTTTTGGGGACTTTTTAAAAAATGTGATGAAAATGGAGTTTGGTTTTCAATTTTAACCAAAAAATTCATAATCATGATGCAGGACTTTGATTTTGGGGAAAAAATTTAAGAAGTTTTTAACCCTAAAAAAAATATAATATTATATATATATATATATAAAAAATTATATATAAAATTTTAATAATAAAAAATATTATTAAAATATGGTATATATGCATGTTTATATATGTACATAGATAAAATATTTGATATATGTAAATTATGTACTTTTGTATATTTAATAAAGTAAAATATTTCACATATGCAAAAAATATATATATAATAAAAATATATTATAATTTTATATAATATATAATAATATATATACATAAATTATACACACACACACACCACAAACAAAAACACACACACACACACACACACACAACACACCCCACACACAAAACACACACACCCCACACACCAATATAACATATATATAATACACACACACACACACACACACGCAAACACACCACACACACAACACCCACACAACACACACCCACCCACACCACACACACACAATCACAAACACACCAAAAACCCCACAACACAAAAACACACAAAAACACCCACCACACAAACCCCACCACACACACACACACCCCACAAAACATATTATATATAAAATTAAAATATAATTTTATTATAATATATATTATATATATATTAAAACACCTACACCCACACACACACAGACACACACACAAAATATTACATATAAAACATAAATTTTATTTATGTATAAAATTTATTCATTTAAATATTTTAAAATGTATATATATATGCATATGTTATATATTATATATATATATTATATATAATATATATATATAAAAATAATTTGGTGAGGGGTTTTTATTTAAAACAAGCACACACACAACAGACACATAACACACACACACACCACACACACACACAAACAAAAAACACACATATATATATACAATGACACACATGTACATTAGATAATGATTTATATATATATATATATATATATATATATATATATATATATATAAATACATATAAATATATATAAATAAAAAAATAAAAAAATATATATAAAATATATATATATTAATATTTTAAATTATACATATATATATATATATTATTTAAATTATTATATTTAATATTACTGTATGTTATAATATTTTATTATCTATATATAAAAATATTTTATATTTTAAAATTAAAATAACTTTTAAAAATAAATAAATATATATATATATTAAAATATTATATATATATATATATAAATATATTAAAATAAATTATCCCACACCCACACCCACCACCCAAAAAACCCCTATATATATTTTATACAATATAATATTATATATTTTAAAATAATATATATATATATATATATAATAAATATATATGGAGAAATAAAATATTAAAAATATAGTTTTTATTTTTTATTATATATTTTATATATATATATATATTTAATTTTATTAATATTATGTATTTATGTATAAACCTATAAAATTTATTATATATGTAATTACTGTACACACAAAACCAAAAACCCCACACAAACAAACACACAACACACACACCCACACCCCACACATACACACAAATACAACCCCACACCCCCCCACTTTAAAAATATATAATTTTATAATTTTTATATAATAAAATATAATATAATTTTATATGTATTACATAATTAGGACCCCCTTACCCCACACACACACACCACACACACACAACAAAATTTCATACAAAAATACAATAGGTTTTATATATATAGATATTTAAAATATATATATATATATATATATATATATATAAATAAAAAAAACATTTATAATATATATAATATTAAATATATATATATTTATATACTATATATATATTTTAAATGAATATATGAGTTGGTTTTTTAGATGATTTTTGATGGATAGATAGATACACATAATAAAAAGGTTTGAAACATACCTACCACATATTTTATGATATAGAGGTAATAAAAATAATAATAATTAAAAAACATTTTACATATGATAACACACACCCCACAACACAAAAAACACCACACAATATAAATGTATGTATATACAAAACCCCACACCCCCACACACACAAAAACACACACAAAACGCAACAAAAACACAAACACACACAACCCCACACAAACAACACACACACAAACCTCTCTCTCTCTCTCTGTCTCTCTCTCTCTCTCTTCTCTCTCTTCTCTTCTCTCTCTTCCCCATATAAAATATATATAAAAATATTATAATATATATTACCCTAAAATAATATATATAAAAATAAAACATGTATATATATATAAAATATTATATTTTATAATATATATATATTATATAAAATATATATATATGTATTTATATAAATTAAAACCCAAAAACATACCCTTTATACATATAATATATATATATATATATATTATATATTATTAAAAATATATATATATTTTATTTATAAAATATATTCAAATATTATTTTATATAATATATATTAAAATATATATATTTTTATATATAAAAAAAAATTTAAAAAATATATATATATATATAATTTTATATATAAAATTTTTAAAAAAAATATATTTACATTTAAAAACAAAATTATATATATATATAAAATATATAATATATATAATAAAAATATAATATATATAAAATATTTCTTAATGTGTATTTTAAAATTTTAATATATATATAATAATATATATATAATAATACTTATATGTGGTTTTTATATATATATAATTTTATATATATTAAAGTTTGTGGGGTGTGTGTGTGTGTGTGGGGTGTGGGTGGGTGTGTGGGGGGGTTGTGTGTGTGTGTGTGGTGTGTGGTGTGTGTGTGGTGTGTGTCGTGTGTGTGTTTTGTGTGTGTGGTACATATGTTTTACATATGTATATGTTTTATATATAAAATATTTTATAATATATAATATTAAAATTAAAATATATATATAATATATTTATGTATGGGATAATATGCCCTGTTTATATATGAGGGTAGATAGATATGTTTGGGTATGTAAATTTTGTACTTTTGATATTTTTAATTTA
>NW_023657658.1:25000-32672 GCF_015228065.2 Penaeus monodon
TTCATTATCATCATTAATATTATGATTATTATTATTATTATTATCATTATTATTACTATTATTATTGTTATTGTTATAATAATATTATCATCATATATCATTATTATCATTATCTTTATTATCATTTTTATTGTTGTTTTGTTTTATTATTATTATTATTATTATTATTATATCATTATTATTATTATTATCATTGTTAATTTATTGCCTTTATTATTACTGTTTATATTATTATCATTTTTATTATTATTTTATATTATTATTGTTGTTTTGTTGTTGTCATTTATTATCATATTAAATTTTTATTATTATTATTGGCTATCTCAACATCATCATTTTTTTTTCATGATATTATCACTGTCATCTTTATCATAATTTTTATTATTAGCATTGTTATCGTTATTTATTATTTTTTTTATTATTACTATTATTATGGTTATCATTATTATTATTTTTATTATCATTATTATCTTTATTATTATTCCCATCATTGTCATCATCATCAGCATTAATATTATTATTATCACCCATGTTACTATTATTATCATGGTTTTATTATTATTATTATAGTTATATTGATATTTTACAAATATTATCATGTTAGTAGTAGTACTATAAGTTAAATTATTATAAGTATCATTATCATCATCATTATCTTTATCATCATCATTATTATTTATCATCAACGTTTTCATCGTCATTATTAAAATTTAAATTGTTATTTATTTTTTTTAATTATTATTATAATGATAATAATAATAACAATAACAATAATAATGATTATTATTATCATCATCATCATCATTATCATCATCATCATCATTATTATCACACATCATCATTTTATTTTCACTTTTCATTTATTTTTATTATCATTGCTATTATATCAATATTATTAACTCTTTTTATTATCATTATCATTATTATCTTTATTTTTATATCAATATTATGACTATTTTATATTATTTTTTATCATTATAGTCATGATCATTGATATCAATATTATTATTATTATCATTATTATTATTATTATTATTAGCATTATCAACATTGTTATTAGCATTTTGATTACTATTATTATTATATATGTTATTACAATTATCAGTTTTTTTTATATTATTATCTTTATTATTATTATTATCATATTATTACTACTACTATTATTTTATTGTTATCATTATTGTCATTTTTGGTTATTATTATTTTATCATTATCATTATTGTTAAATTATTATTATAAACATCTTCATTATCATCAGTAGTAATAATGATAATAATAATAATATTGATTATTGTTTTTCTAATGGTTGTTATTATTATTATTATTACTATTAGTATTAGTATTATCACCGTGATCATGACGTTTTGTTTTTATTTTTAAATAATATTATCATTATTATCTTTATTGTCATCATTATCCTATTTTTATTATGGTTATCGTTATTGTTATTATTTTTATGATTATGATTATGATTATAAAAATAATAAAACAATAATTATTATATTATAATCATCATCATCATCATCATTATTACTATTATTATTGTTATTATTTTTTTATGTTGTTATTGTTATTATTATTATTATCCTTATTATTAGTATCATTATTTCTATTATTATCTTTAAACCTTTTATCATTATCATTATCGATATTATTGTTTTACTTTTAATTGCAATATATCATATTATATTCATAATTATTGTTTTCTTCAATGAATGTTGTATTATTATTTTAACAGACTGTATACTTCTTTACAAAGTTTCGTACAGTATTATAATTTTTAAAAAGGGATGAAAGTTCTAATAATGATGGTAATGATTTTTGTGATTATGATAAGAATGATGGTGATGGTAATGATAATGATTATGGTAAAATAATAATAATGATAATGAAAGATGATAATGATTATAATGATAATATGGATGACAATGAGGAGGAGAAGGCGGGAAGAGTAGAAGGGCGAGGAATTTTATCATTATGGTCCTTTTTCTTACTCTTCATATTATCATTTTATTACTATTACCATATCATAATTTCATATCTTTGTGCATAAGAATTAATAAGAATGTGTTCGTTTGCGCCATCATACTCATTCTAAAAACCCTTCATTCACCTCATGCAGCTGACACTGTTTTCTTTTACAGAGGAGAGAGGATAACATCTGGACTTACCGTAGGCCGCTCCAGTTTTGCCTCAGAACTTGTATATGTGCTTCAGTTCTAACTGACACATCTTTCTGAGAAAAGAGGAAAATTTTCATATTTTGATGCCGGGGAAAAAAGTAATAAATCAAAAAGAAAAAAATTGATTAAAAATAAATAAATTCTTAAATCAATAAGAAAAAGTGATATTATTGCTGAACTTTAAATTTAGTTATGATAGCAGAGATCTTTTGTCAAAAGTAAGGAGTATGAAAGAGGTTTTCCAGTGGAATCTTGGAAGATTACTGCGTATTAATCACCCATTAAGAGAGTAGCCTATCTGAGACCTAGAGAGGACAGCCCTTTGACATAGGGAAAAATATGTATGGGTTATGGGATTTTTATAAATGAATACTGATCACAGTACAGCATTTTATTGATACCACAATATATATTTTTGTTGTTTTCTTAATGATACATATATTTTCTAATACTATCAATATATAAGACATATACATATGTGTATATATATATATGCACCCCCCCCACACATAGCCCCCCCCCCCACACACATATATATATATATATATAAATATATATATATATATATATATATATATATATATATATATATATATTTATATGTGTGTGTGTGTATGTATATATATAGATAGACAGATATAGATATAGATACATATACACATATAAATATATATAGCTAGAAATTTATATATATATATATATATATATATATATATATATATATATATATATATATATATATCACACACACACAAGACACACACACACACACACACACACACACACACACACACACACAATATATATATATATATATATATATATATATATATATATATATATGTATGTATGTATGTATTGTTACACCTTTCAAATGCCTTATCCTCACCTAGACCTCATGGAGGATGTGCAAAAATCATCCCATCAACTCATTATATCAGAAATCAATCTGAAATAATAGTGTCTGTTAACAGAGAGATTGCGTGTTAGACCATAATCCTCTGGCTAACATCTGATAGCTGACAGATGTTTGTTAAATAAAAAAAAAATATATATTCATCTGCTCAAAGATGGGATAACACAAAGAATGTATATACTTTAGTTATCGACATATATTCACATAATAAGTAAATAAAAGAAAATGACAAAATTTATATCAAACATAAAAAATCTAGATTCGGTATTACTATCACATTATTCATCATTGAATTTCACACATATATAATTGAATACAGCATCTGTTATTCCAACAAAGAAATAAGTATCATACCTTGACACGTGCCCTCGATGGTTGTGAGGCCTCACCTTATTTAAATGAAGTTTAATACAACATCCTATGACCAATTTCACTTTTCTCATTCATTTACTGAACACATTTAAACCTTCAGCATATTCCAAGCTACAACAAAATTCATGACAATCCCTTATCATCTTTATAAATTAAATTAAAGATATCAACTCGGATCATCCTTCTTAACCCTTTCGGCCTAACCATCGAGAGAGCGTTGTAAACAAAATGTTCCAACACTTTTTCTAAATTATCGACATCCTTTCGTACTTCGATTCAACAAAAATAACGACTTTTTCTTGATCCTCACATTTGTACAAAATTAAGGAAAAACTTTCTATAAAGTTCAAACAATAGAATAAAATACATGTGACATAATAGATATAAAGAAATTATAAATCATTTTTTATAAGTATAAATTTATTCCCATGGTTAAAGAACTTCTAGAAAACGACATATCGCCTTGAGAAATCAAACGCATGTGTCGTAGAGGAAGTCACCGCCGTGGCACAAACCGCGGTTGATTAGGAAGGGCATCCAGTCAGGCAAGGGTGGCACTGCCATATAACCTCTCAGTAATGAATTGAGAGAGGCCTATGTCCTGCAGTGGAATGAATGGCTGTTAAAAAAAAAAAAAAAAAAATAAAAATATGTATATACATACACACTTATATATATATACGCATATATATCTGTGTGTATGTGTATATATATATATATATATATATATATATATATATATATATATATAAATTTGTCCTGGGTAAGACAATAAACTGCACCCTGGGGTTCCCTTGAACAAGGATAGCACCCTATTAACTCCCTATACCAGGGTTGCGGTGAAACTGTCGGCAGCAGGGCAGTGGATATCTGGTGAAAACACCTTCAGTTCTACTGATTACTGGTTTCACCAAATAATATGTCTGGCGTATTACAGTGTAACTGTTTTAAAAGCGGCAGAAATAGTTCCTCCTAATTAGTTGGAGACTGCGAGTTGAGAAGGAGCCTGGGGGATTCCACTCAACTTTTATTTTCTCCTGACAAACCTCTACACCAATGATTAAATACAGAAACGACAATTCATACCACATCGCCCGTCGCGTGGGTTATCAAGGGGCGCGTTAGTTAGTGGGCAACCAGGCTGACAATGTTAAACATGCATCTGGAAGACAAAGAAGATAAAGAAAACAGGTCCAATTAAGAAACACATTAAAAATCGGAACGTGGAACGTAAGGAAAATGAAAGAGATGGGTAAATTACATACTGTCTGTAACGAAATGGATAGATACAACATTCAAATACTAGGAATCAGTGAGACCAATTGGAAAAGTAATGGAAGTTTCAAAACTAAAGAAAACAAGACAGTTCTTTTTTCTGGAAAAGAAGAAGGAAATTATAGTCACGGAGTTGCTATGATTCTCACGAAAAAAACTGCAAATGCACTAATTGGGTACAGCCCAATAAATGATCGCATTTTAAAAGTCAGAATACAAGCAAAACCTCATAATATTAGTATTATACAATGCTACGCACCAACCAATATTGCAAGTGATGAAGAAATGGAATTTTTTTATAACTCTCTCCAAGATACTTTAGACACAATCCCTAACAGAGATGTAAAAATAATCATGGGAGACCTCAACGCCAAAGTAGGAAAAATAATCTAAAAAATTACACCTGTGGAAAATTCGGCCTTGGAGATATAAATGAAAGAGGTAAAGATTTTATTGAATTCTGTAGTACAAATAATTTAGTTATAGCCAATACATTGTTCCAACACCACCCAAGACACTTGTACACGTGGTTTTCACCAGACAAAAGAACACGCAACCAAATTGACTACATTGTGCTGAACCAAAAATGGAAGAGTTGCATAAAAAATTCCAAAACAAGACCTGGTGCCGACTGCAACAGTGACCACCAACTACTAACTATTGACTTTAAAATAAAATTCAAAAAGATGGAGCGTCCAACACCACCTCTAAAGCTCGACTACAAAACTCTTGATAACAATTACAGAATTGCAGTGTCAAACAAATTTGAAATACTCAATCAATGTGAAGATGATAAAACACCAAATGAGTTGTGGGAAGAAGGAAAAGAACTCTTGCTGAGCACTGCTTAAGAAACTATCGCCAAAAAGAAAAAGACAAATTCCCCCTGGATATCTGAAAAAACACTAAGTGAAATTGAAACAAGAAGATGCCTAAAATAAAAAGGTATCAATAATCCAGTTGAAAAAGTAATTTACAAAAAACAAAATACAAAAATTCAAAGATTATTGCGACAAGATAAGGAAAAATATTTAAATGAACATTGCCAGAGAATTGAAAACTGTTCTATCAATAAGACAACTAAAGAACTCTACCAAGGAGTACGAAACATCACACGAAAATTTAAACCTACAATGGACACTATCAAAACTGAAGATGGACTTGTTTTATGTGATGGAAAAGAAGTCAAAGATAGATGGAATCAATATTGTTCCAACTTATACAAAAAGAATAAAAATCTAACAACAACATTAATTAGACTCAATGACAGCGAGGATGAACCACCGCCACTGCTGGACGAAGTTATAAAAGCCATAAAAGAAGTAAAGAATAACAAGAGCCCCGGAATAGATGAAATAACAGCAGAACTAATTAAGAATGCTGGCGAAAGTGTTGAATACTTCTTCTACAAACTCTGTACAAAAATATGGAATGAAAGAAAATGGCCAGAAGACTGGGTAAAATCAGTCTTTACTCCCATACCTAAAAAAGGTGACGCACTCCAATGCAACAATAATAGGACAATTGCCTTAATAAGTCACAGCAGCAAAATTTTGTTGAAAATTATTGCTGAAGTTTCCAAAACACATCATCCAATTAATAAAAGCCTTGTATGACCAACAACAAGCAGCTGTAAGAACCACTTATGGGTTAACAGAATGGTTCGAAGTCAAACAAGGAGTACGACAGGGTTGCATTCTGTCTCCGCACCTCTTTAATATATATTCTGAAACAATTATGAGAGGTGCTCTAGAGAATTTTGAAGGAACTGTGGATGTTGGAGGATACAAAATATCAAATCTGAGGTACGCCGATGATATAGTTTTGATTGCCAGCAGTATCACTGAACTACAACAACTACTAGATAAAGTTAGAGAAGCAAGTGAAAAGGCTGGCTTGTTTCTTAATGCCAAGAAAACTAAGATCATGAAGATTCAAAGATAACTGGCAATGAACAATGATGAACATGTTACAATCAATGGAATGATTGTGGAAAATGTGAAAGAGTTCACTTATCTTGGAGCTGTTTTAACTAATACATATGATGATTCACCGGAGATAAAAAGAAGAATTACCATTGCCAAAACCGCCACAATTGCTCTCAATAACATCTGGAAAGACCGAAGCATTACCTTACGGACAAAGCTGAGGTTATTGAACTCATTAGTTTTCCCAATTGCATCATATGGTTCTGAGTGTTGGGTGTTGAAGTAGATAGACAAGAAAAAGATCAATAGTTTTGAAATGTGGTGTTACAGACGAGTACTGCGTATTAGCTGGACAGAGAAGAAGACGAATGATGAAGTGCTGAGAAAAATAAATTGTAAAGACCGACTGTTGGACATCTTGAACAAGAGGAAATTAAAGTTTATTGGTCATGTAATGAGAAGTAAAAGTATTGAGAAAAACTTGCTGACAGGGATGGTGATAGGAAACAGAGGAAGAGGCAAACCGAAGACAAGACTGAGCGACAATATCAAAGATATTTGCGGGCTGTCGATGGTATAAGTGGAAAGAAAAGCGTAAGATCGAGTTTAGTGGCGAAGGATGGTGGAGAGGTCCACGGCTGCTCAAACATGAGCATACCGTTATTGATTGATTGATATATAAAATATATATATATATGTATATGCATATATATATATATATATATATATATATATATATATATATATATATATATACACACACCCACACCCACACCACACACACACACACACACACACACACACACACACACACACACACACACATATATATATATTATATATATATATATTATATATATATATATATTATATATGTGGGTGTTGTGTGTGTGGGTGTGTATATATATATGTATATATATGTATATGTATATGATGATGTGTATGTATATATAATATATATATATATATATATATTAGTGATATATATATGTGTGATT
>NW_023657658.1:32772-40272 GCF_015228065.2 Penaeus monodon
AGAAAAGGGTATCAACACTTTCGCCAGCATTCTTAATTAGTTCTGCTGTTATTTCATCTATTCCGGGGCTCTTGTTATTCTTTACTTCTTTTATGGCTTTATAACATCGTCCAGCAGTGGCGGTGGTTCATCCTCGCTGTCATTGAGTCTAATAATGTTGTTGTTAGATTTTTATTCTTTTTGTATAAGTTGGAACAATATTGATTCCATCTATCTTTGACTTCTTTTCCATCACATAAAACAAGTCCATCTTCAGTTTTGATAGTGTCCATTGTAGGTTTAAATTTTCGTGTGATGTTTCGTACTCCTTGGTAGAGTTCTTTAGTTGTCTTATTGATAGAACAGTTTTCAATTCTCTGGCAATGTTCATTTAAATATTTTTCCTTATCTTGTCGCAATAATCTTTGAATTTTTGTATTTTGTTTTTTGTAAATTACTTTTTCAACTGGATTATTGATACCTTTTTATTTTAGGCATCTTCTTGTTTCAATTTCACTTAGTGTTTTTTTCAGATATCCAGGGGGAATTTGTCTTTTTCTTTTTGGCGATAGTTTCTTAAGCAGTGCTCAGCAAGAGTTCTTTTCCTTCTTCCCACAACTCATTTGGTGTTTTATCATCTTCACATTGATTGAGTATTTCAAATTTGTTTGACACTGCAATTCTGTAATTGTTATCAAGAGTTTTGTAGTCGAGCTTTAGAGGTGGTGTTGGACGCTCCATCTTTTTGAGTTTTATTTTAAAGTCGATAGTTAGTAGTTGGTGGTCACTGTTGCAGTCGGCACCAGGTCTTGTTTTCGAATTTTTTATGCAACTCTTCCATTTTGGTTCAGCACAATGTAGTCAATTTGGTTGCGTGTTCTTTTGTCTGGTGAAAACCACGTGTACAAGTGTCTTGGGTGGTGTTGGAACAATGTATTGGCTATAACTAAATTATTTGTACTACAGAATTCAATAAAATCTTTACCTCTTTCATTTATATCTCCAAGGCCGAATTTTCCACAGGTGTAATTTTTTAGATTATTTTTTTCCTACTTTGGCGTTGAGGTCTCCCATGATTATTTTACATCTCTGTTAGGGATTGTGTCTAAAGTATCTTGGAGAGAGTTATAAAAAAATTCCATTTCTTCATCACTTGCAATATTGGTTGGTGCGTAGCATTGTATAATACTAATATTATGAGGTTTTGCTTGTATTCTGACTTTTAAAATGCGATCATTTATTGGGCTGTACCCAATTAGTGCATTTGCAGTTTTTTTCGTGAGAATCATAGCAACTCCGTGACTATAATTTCCTTTCTTCTTTTCCAAAAAAAGAACTGTCTTGTTTTCTTTAGTTTTGAAACTTCCATTACTTTTCCAATTGGTCTCACTGATTCCTAGTATTTGAATGTTGTATCTATCCATTTCGTTACAGACAGTATGTAATTTACCCATCTCTTTCATTTTCCTTACGTTCCACGTTCCGATTTTTAATGTGTTTCTTAATTGGACCTGTTTTCTTTATCTTCTTTGTCTTCCAGATGCATGTTTAACATTGTCAGCCTGGTTGCCCACTAACTAACGCGCGATAACCCACGCGACGGGCGATGTGGTATGAATTATCGTTTCTGTATTTAATCATTGGTGTAGAGGTTTGTCAGGAGAAAATAAAAGTTGAGTGGAATCCCCAGGCTCCTTCTCAACTCGCAGTCTCCAACTAATTAGGAGGAACTATCTCTGCCGCTTTTTAAAAACAGTTACACTGTAATACGCCAGACATATTATTTGGTGAAACCAGTAATCAGTAGAACTGAAGGTGTTTTCACCAGATATCCACTGCCCTGCTGCCGACAGTTTCACCGCAACCCTGGTATAGGGAGCTAATAGGGTGCTATCCTTGTTCAAGGGAACCCAGGGTGCAGTTTATTGTCTTACCCAGGACAAATATTATATATATATAATATAATATATATATATATATATATATATATATATATATATATATATATACACACATACACACAGATATATATGCGTATATATATATAAGTGTGTATGTATATACATATTTTTATTTTTTATTTTTTTTTAACAGCCATTCATTCCACTGCAGGACATAGGCCTCTCCCGCTCAATTCATTACTGAGAGGTTTATGGCAGTGCCACCCTGCCTGACTGGATGCACTTCCTAATCAACCGCGGTTTTGTGCCACGGCGGTGACTTCTCTACTGGACACATGCGTTTGATTTCTCAAGGGCGATATGTATGTTTTCTAGAAGTTCGTAACCATGGGACTAATTTATACTTATAAAAAATGATTTTATAATTTCTTTAATATCTATTATGTCCACATGTATTTTATTTCTATGTTGAACTTATAGAAGTTTTTCCTTAATTTTGTACAAATGTGAGGATCAGGAAAAAGTCGTTATGTTTGTTGAATCGAAGTACGAAAAGGATGTCGATAATTTAGAAAAAGTGTTGGAACATTTAGTTTACACGCGCTTCTCGATGGTTAGGCGAAAGGGTAAGAAGGATGATCCGAGTTGATATCTTTAATTTTTTCAATCTTAAAGATGATAAGGGGATTGTCATGAATTTTGTTGTAGTGGGAATAGCTGAAGGTTTAAATGTGTTCAGGTAAATGAATGAGAAAAGTGAAATTGGTCATAGGATGTTGGTATTAAACTTCATTAAATAAAGGGCAGGGACTCACAAACCATTCGAGGGCACGTGTCAGTATGATACTTATTTCCTGTGTGGAATAACAGATGCTGTATTTCAATTCTATGAGTGTGAGAAGTCAATGATGGAATAATGTGATAGTAATACCGAATCTGATTTTTAGTTTGCATATAATTTTGTCATTTTCTTTTATTTACTAATTATGTGAATATAGTCGAATAACTAAAGATATACATTCTTTGTGTATCCCATCTTGAGCAGTGAATATATATTTTTTTATTAACAAAACATCTGTCAGCTATCAGATGTTAGCCAGAGGATTATGGTCTAACACGCATCTCTCTGTTAACAGACACATTATTTAGATTGATTTCTGATATAAATGAGTTGATGGGATGATTTTTGCACATCCTCCTGAGGTCTAGGTGAGGATAAGGCATTTGAAAGGTGTAAACAATACATAACATACATACATATATATATATTATATATATATATATATATATGTGTGTTGTGTGTGTGTGTGGTGGTGTGTGTGTGTGGTGTGTGTTTGTGTGTGTTGTGTGTGTGTGTCTATGTGTGGGTGGGCATATATATATAATATATATATATATATTATATATATATATAAATTTTCTAGGCTATATATATTATATGTGTAAGTATCTATATCTATATCTGTCTATCTATATATATACATAACACACACACACATATAACTATATTATATATGATTATATATATATATATATATATCATTATATAATAATATATTTATATAATATATCTATATATATATATATATATATAATATATATATATGTGATGTGTGTGGGGGGGGGGGGCTAGTGTGGGGGGGGGGTCATATATATAGATAACACATATGTATATGTTTATATATTGATTTAGGGTATTTTAGAAATTTATGGTATCATTAAGAAAACAACACAAAATAGATATTGTGTATCAATAAAATGCTGTACTGTGATCAGTATCCATTTATAAAAATCCAATAACCCATACATATTTTTCCCTAGTCAAAGGGCTGTCCTCTCTAGGTCTTCAGATAGGCTACTCTCTAAATGGGTGATTAATACGCAGTAATCTTCCAAGATTCCATGGAAAACCCTTTCATACTCCTTAACTTTTGACAAAAGATCTCTGCTTCATAACTAATTTAAAGTTCAGCAATAATATCACTTATTCTTATTGATTTAAGAATTTATTATTTTAATCATTATTTTCTTTTTGATTTAATTACTGTTTTTCCCTCCGGCATCAAAATATGAAAATTTTCCTTTTTCTCAGAAAGAATGTGTCAGTTAGAACTGAAGCACTATACAAGTTCTGAGGCAAAAACTGGAGCGGCCTACGAGTAAGTCCAGATGTTATCCTCTCTACATCTGTATAGGATAACCGTGTCAGCTGCATGAGGTGAATGAAGGGTTAGAATGAAGTATGATGCGCAAACGAACACATTCTATTAATTCTTATGCACAAAAAGATGATGAAAGTATGATATGGTTAATCGTAATAAATGATAATATGAAGAGTAAGAAAAAGGACCATTAATGATAAAATCCTCGCCTTTACTCTTCCCCGCCTTCTCCTACTCATTGTCATCATCGTTCATCATTATCATTATCACAATCATTATCATCATCATTATATTATTATTATAATTATCATAATCATTATTCATTACCATCAACCATCATCTTAGCATAATCACGAAAAATCATTACCATTACATTATTAGAACTTCATCCTTTTAACAATTTATAATACTGGTACGAAACTTGTAAAGAAAGTATACAGTCTGTAAAAATAATAATACAACATTAATGGAACGCAAAAAATAATAGAATATTTAAAAAATTTTTTTTTTATGAATATATTGCAATTAAAAGGGTAAAAAAATAAATCGATAATGATAATGATAAAAGGTAATGATAATATAGAACTAATGATACTAATAATAAGGATAATAATAATAATAACAATAACACATAAAAAATTAATAACAATAATAAAGTAAAAATGATGATGATGATGATGATTATAATAATAATAATTATGTTATTATTATTATATAATCATAATTTTCATAATCATAATAATGATAACATAACGATAACCATAATAAAAATAGGATAATGATGACAATAATGATAATAATATGAATATTATTAATAATAATAACAATAAACGTCATTGATCACGGTGATAATACTAATACTAATAGTAATGATAATAATAATAACAACCATTAGAAATAACAATAATCATATTATTATTATTATCATATTACTACTGATGATAATGAAGATGTTTGATAATTAATAATTATAACAATAATGATAAGATAATAATAATTATAACAATCATGACAATAATGATAACCAATAATAATATAGTAGTAGTAATAATAATGATAATAATAATATAATAATGGATAATAATAATAATATTGATATCAATGATCATGACTTAATGATAATAATAATAATAAAAATAGTCAATAATATTGATATAAAATAAAGATAATAATGATAATTAATAAAAAAGAGTAATAAATTGATATAATAAGCAATGATAATAAAATAATAATAATGAAAAGTGAAAAATAATAATGATGATGGTGATAATAATGATGATGATGATGGAGATAATAATGATGATGATGATGATAAATAATAATCATTATTATTGTTATTATTATTATTATTACCATTATAATAATAATAATAATAATTAATAATAACAATAATTAGAATAATGACGATGAACGTTGATGAAAAAATAATATGATGATGAATAAGATAATGATGATGATAATGATAACTTAAATAATAATACTTATAGTACTAACTAATAACATGATAATATAGTAAGAATATTCAATATAACTATAATAATAATAGATAAATAACAATGATAATAATAGTAACATGGAGAAATATATATTAATGCGGATGATGATGACAATGAGGTAAATAATAATATGATAAATATAATCAATAATATAATAATGATAACACATATAATAGTACTAATAAAAAAAAAATAATAACTAACACAGATAAACAAATGCTAATAATAATAATTATGATAATGATGACGTGATAATAATCATGAAAAAAAATGATGATGTTGATGATATGCTAATAATAATAATAAAGATATTAATAATGATAATAATGACACACAACAACAATAATAATAATGATAATAATACTAATTAAATGAATAATATAAACAGTAATTAATAAAAGGCAATCAAAATTTAACAATGATAATAATAATAATAATGATATAATAAGATAATAATAATTATAATAGAAATGAGGATGAAATAATTTATATAAGAGTACTCCAATATAATAATGTAATTAATGAAAAATGATAATGATTAATAATATAATAATAAAACAATAAGAGAATAATAATCTAAAAAAACTAACAATAAAGATAATGATAATAATGATAATGAAATAATGATATTATGATAGATTAATATTATTATAACAATAACAATAATGATAGTGATAATAATGATGATAACAAATAATAATAAAATAATGATAAGAAGACTAATAATAATAATAATAGAATAATAAACATCAACAATTATGATAAAGAATATAAACACAACATTTATAATAATGATAATGGATATGATAATAATAATGATTAATAATAATCATAATATTAATGATGATAATGAAAATCTATAGTGTAATAATAATCGCAATGATCATAATAATAGTAATGGACCATAATGATATAATAGTAATAATAATAATACTGATAATAATAATGATATATAATAAAAGTAATAATAATGAATAATAATAATATAATAATAATAATAATAATAATACTAAATAATAGTAGTAGTAGTAATAAATTATTATTAATAGAAATAATCATAATAACCAAACAATAATTAATAATAAACAATAACAATAATAATAATAATAATAAATAAAATAATAATAATATGATAAAATAAAAATGATGATAAATAACGATGATAAACGATATAATAGTAATGATAATGATAAATATAATGATAATATTAATCATAATAATAATGATGATGATGATGCTGATGATGATTAAGACCAACAACAACAATAAATAATAATAATATAATAATAACAATAATAATAATGATAATGATAATAACAATCTGAAGTTAATCAGTGGTACAACACACAAGCCGTGCTGAATCAGAAGACTGCAAGATTTTATGGGATTCCCCATAAAGAACGGACAAGACACTAGAGCACTACCGACCTGATATCACTGTAATTGAGAGTAAGACCAAGAAATGCCTTCTCATCGATCCAGCATGCCCATTTGGACACACGTATGAAAAGAAAGAAGAAAAGGTGAAAACCAATTATGCGATCTAATAACTAAGACACAATAACTAAGGACATGGTTGGATCCGCTGTTGCAAGCCCATGCACCAAGATGTGAGACCAATCTTGAGAGTACCAGAAATAATAATAATTATTATTATCATAATGATAATAAAAGAATAAGAATAAGAATAGTAATATAATAATGATAATAATAATAAGAAGAATAGCAATAATAATAATAATAATAAGAGAAGAATAAGAATAATAAGAGAAGAATAATAAACAATATCAAAAATGATATGATTATTTTTCACAAGGATAATTACAAAAGATGATAATAGTAGCAATAATGTTAATGATGATGAGATGATAATTATAATGATAATGTGACGATGATAATGATGATAATGATGATGTGATGATGATGATGATGATGATAAATAATGATTGATGATAGTGGATA
>NW_023657658.1:45272-51079 GCF_015228065.2 Penaeus monodon
TATTATTTTTCATCAACGTTTTCATCGTCATTATTATAATTATTGTTATTATTATTATTATTATTATTATTATAATGATAATAATAATAACAATAACAATAATAATGATTATTATTATCATCATCATCATCATTATCATCATCATCATCATTATTATCACCATCATCATTATTATTTTCACTTTTCATTATTATTATTTTATTATCATTGCTATTATATCAATATTATTAACTCTTTTTATTATCAGTATTTTTATTATTATTATCATTATTATTATTATTATCATTATTATTACTACTACTATTATTATTATTGTTATCATTATTGTCATTATTGTTATTATTATTATTATCATTATCATTATTGTTATAATTATTATTATCAACATCTTCATTATCATCAGTAGTAATAATGATAATAATAATAATATTGATTATTGTTATTTCTAATGGTTGTTATTATTATTATTATTACTATTAGTATTAGTATTATCACCGTGATCATGACGTTATTGTTATTATTATTAATAATATTATCATATTATTATCATTATTGTCATCATTATCCTATTTTTATTATGGTTATCGTTATTGTTATTATTATTATGATTATGATTATGATTATAATAATAATAATAACAATAATTATTATTTTAATTATTACTATTATTATTGTTATTATTTTTTTTATGTTGTTATTGTTATTATTATTATTATCCTTATTATTAGTATCATTATTTCTATTATTATCATTACCTTTTATCATTATCATTATCGATATTATTGTTTTACTTTTAATTGCAATATATCATATTATATTCATAATTATTTGTTTTCTTCAATGAATGTTGTATTATTATTTTTAACAGACTGTATACTTCTTTACAAAGTTTCGTACCAGTATTATAATTGTTAAAAGGATGAAAGTTCTAATAATGATGGTAATGATTTTCGTGATTATGATAAGAATGATGGTGATGGTAATGATAATGATTATGGTAATTATAATAATAATGATAATGATGATGATAATGATTGTGATAATGATAATGATGACGATGATGACAATGAGGAGGAGAAGGCGGGGAAGAGTAGAAGGACGAGGAATTTTATCATTATGGTCCTTTTTCTTACTCTTCATATTATCATTTTATTACTATTACCATATCATAATTTCATATCTTTTTGTGCATAAGAATTAATAAGAATGTGTTCGTTTGCGCCATCATACTTCATTCTAAACCATTCATTCACCTCATGCAGCTGACACTGTTATCCTTATACAGATGGAGAGAGGATAACATCTGGACTTACTCGTAGGCCGCTCCAGTTTTGCCTCAGAACTTGTATATGTGCTTCAGTTCTAACTGACACATTCTTTCTGAGAAAAGAGGAAAATTTTCATATTTTGATGCCGGAGGGAAAAAAAGTAATAATAATCAAAAAGAAAATAATGATTAAAAATAAATAAATTCTTAAATCAATAAGAATAAGTGATATTATTGCTGAACTTTAAATTTAGTTATGATAGCAGAGATCTTTTGTCAAAAGTAAGGAGTATGAAAGAGGTTTTCCAGTGGAATCTTGGAAGATTACTGCGTATTAATCACCCATTAAGAGAGTAGCCTATCTGAGACCTAGAGAGGACAGCCCTTTGACATAGGGAAAAATATGTATGGGTTATGGATTTTTATAAATGAATACTGATCACAGTACAGCATTTTATTGATACCACAATATATATTTTTGTTGTTTTCTTAATGATACATATATTTTCTAATACTATCAATATATAAGACATATACATATGTGTATATATATATATGCACCCCCCCCACACATAGCCCCCCCCCCCACACACACACATATATATATATATATATATATATATATATATATATATATATATATAAATATATATATATATATATATATATATATAATATATATATATATATATATTTATATGTGTGTGTGTGTGTATGTATATATATAGATAGACAGATATAGATATAGATACATATACACATATAAATATATATAGCTAGAAATTTATATATATATATATATATATATATATATATATATATATATGCACACACACACATAGACACACACACACACACACACACACACACACACACACACACACACACATATATATATATATATATATATATATATATATGTATGTATGTATGTATTGTTACACCTTTCAAATGCCTTATCCTCACCTAGACCTCATGGAGGATGTGCAAAAATCATCCCATCAACTCATTATATCAGAAATCAATCTGAAATAATAGTGTCTGTTAACAGAGAGATTGCGTGTTAGACCATAATCCTCTGGCTAACATCTGATAGCTGACAGATGTTTGTTAAATAAAAAAAAATATATATTCATCTGCTCAAAGATGGGATAACACAAAGAATGTATATACTTTAGTTATCGACATATATTCACATAATAAGTAAATAAAAGAAAATGACAAAATTTATATCAAACATAAAAAATCTAGATTCGGTATTACTATCACATTATTCATCATTGAATTTCACACATATATAATTGAATACAGCATCTGTTATTCCAACAAAGAAATAAGTATCATACCTTGACACGTGCCCTCGATGGTTGTGAGGCCTCACCTTATTTAAATGAAGTTTAATACAACATCCTATGACCAATTTCACTTTTCTCATTCATTTACTGAACACATTTAAACCTTCAGCATATTCCAAGCTACAACAAATTCATGACAATCCCTTATCATCTTTATAATAAATTAAAGATATCAACTCGGATCATCCTTCTTAACCCTTTCGGCCTAACCATCGAGAGAGCGTTGTAAACAAAATGTTCCAACACTTTTTCTAAATTATCGACATCCTTTCGTACTTCGATTCAACAAAAATAACGACTTTTTCTTGATCCTCACATTTGTACAAAATTAAGGAAAAACTTTCTATAAAGTTCAACAATAGAAATAAAATACATGTGACATAATAGATATAAAAGAAATTATAAATCATTTTTTATAAGTATAAATTTATTCCCATGGTTAAAGAACTTCTAGAAAACGACATATCGCCTTGAGAAATCAAACGCATGTGTCGTAGAGGAAGTCACCGCCGTGGCACAAACCGCGGTTGATTAGGAAGGGCATCCAGTCAGGCAAGGGTGGCACTGCCATATAACCTCTCAGTAATGAATTGAGAGAGGCCTATGTCCTGCAGTGGAATGAATGGCTGTTAAAAAAAAAGTAAAAAAATAAAAATATGTATATACATACACACTTATATATATATACGCATATATATCTGTGTGTATGTGTGTATATATATATATATATATATATATATATATATATATATATATATATATATATATAAATTTGTCCTGGGTAAGACAATAAACTGCACCCTGGGGTTCCCTTGAACAAGGATAGCACCCTATTAACTCCCTATACCAGGGTTGCGGTGAAACTGTCGGCAGCAGGGCAGTGGATATCTGGTGAAAACACCTTCAGTTCTACTGATTACTGGTTTCACCAAATAATATGTCTGGCGTATTACAGTGTAACTGTTTTAAAAGCGGCAGAAATAGTTCCTCCTAATTAGTTGGAGACTGCGAGTTGAGAAGGAGCCTGGGGATTCCACTCAACTTTTATTTTCTCCTGACAAACCTCTACACCAATGATTAAATACAGAAACGACAATTCATACCACATCGCCCGTCGCGTGGGTTATCAAGGGGCGCGTTAGTTAGTGGGCAACCAGGCTGACAATGTTAAACATGCATCTGGAAGACAAAGAAGATAAAGAAAACAGGTTCCAATTAAGAAACACATTAAAATCGGAACGTGGAACGTAGGAAAATGAAGAGATGGGTAAATTACATACTGTCTGTAACGAAATGGATAGATACAACATTCAAATACTAGGAATCAGTGAGACCAATTGGAAAAGTATGGAAGTTTCAAAACTAAAGAAAACAAGACAGTTCTTTTTTCTGGAAAAGAAAAGGAAATTATAGTCACGGAGTTGCTATGATTCTCACGAAAAAAACTGCAAATGCACTAATTGGGTACAGCCCAATAAATGATCGCATTTTAAAGTCGAATACAAGCAAAACCTCATAATATTAGTATTATACAATGCTACGCACCAACCAATATTGCAAGTGATGAAGAAATGGAATTTTTTTATAACTCTCTCCAAGATACTTTAGACACAATCCCTAACAGAGATGTAAAAATAATCATTGGGAGACCTCAACGCCAAGTAGGAAAAAATAATCTAAAAAATTACACCTGTGGAAAATTCGGCCTTGGAGATATAATGAAAGAGGTAAAGATTTTATTGAATTCTGTAGTACAAATAATTTAGTTATATGCCAATACATTGTTCCAACACCACCCAAGACACTTGTACACGTGGTTTTCACCAGACAAAAGAACACGCAACCAATTGACTACATTGTGCTGACCAAAAATGGAAGAGTTGCATAAAAATTCCAAAACAAGACCTGGTGCCGACTGCAACAGTGACCACCAACTACTAACTATTGACTTTAAATAAATTCAAAAAGATGGAGCGTCCAACACCACCTCTAAAGCTCGACTACAAACTCTTGATAACAATTACAGAATTGCAGTGTCAAACAAATTTGAAATACTCAATCAATGTGAAGATGATAAAACACCAAATGAGTTGTGGGAAGAAGGAAAAGAACTCTTGCTGAGCGCTGCTTAAGAAACTATCGCCAAAAGAAAAAGACAAATTCCCCCTGGATATCTGAAAAAACACTAAGTGAAATTGAAACAAGAAGATGCCTAAAATAAAAGGTATCAATAATCCAGTTTGAAAAAGTAATTTACAAAAACAAATACAAAAATTCAAAGATTATTGCGACAAGATAAGGAAAAATATTTAAATGAACATTGCCAGAGAATTGAAAACTGTTCTATCATAAGACAACTAAAGAACTCTACCAAGGAGTACGAACATCACACGAAAATTTAAACCTACAATGGACACTATCAAAACTGAAGATGGACTTGTTTTATTGATGGAAAAGAAGTCAAAGATAGATGGAATCAATATTGTTCCAACTTATACAAAAAAGAATAAAATCTAACAACAACATTAATTAGACTCAATGACAGCGAGGATGAACCACCGCCACTGCTGGACGAAGTTATAAAAGCCATAAAAGAAGTAAAGAATAACAAGAGCCCCGGAATAGATGAAATAACAGCAGAACTAATTAAGAATGCTGGCGAAAGTGTTGAATACTTCTTCTACAAACTCTGTACAAAAATATGGAATGAAAGAAAATGGCCAGAAGACTGGGTAAAATCAGTCTTTACTCCCATACCTAAAAAAGGTGACGCACTCCAATGCAACAATAATAGGACAATTGCCTTAATAAGTCACAGCAGCAAAATTTTGTTGAAAATTATTGCTGAAGTTTCCAAAACACATCATCCAATTAATAAAAGCCTTGTATGACCAACAACAAGCAGCTGTAAGAACCACTTATGGGTTAACAGAATGTTCGAAGTCAAACAAGGAGTACGACAGGGTTGCATTCTGTCTCCGCACCTCTTTTATATATTTTCTGAAACAATTATGAGAGGTGCTCTAGAGAATTTTAAAGGAACTGTAGATGTTGGAGGATACAAAATATCAAATCTGAGGTACGCCGATGATATAGTTTTGATTGCCAGCAGTATCACTGACTACAACACTACTAGATAAGTTAAGAAGCATGAAAGGCTGCTTGTTCTAATGCCATAAGATAAA
>NW_023657658.1:51179-63679 GCF_015228065.2 Penaeus monodon
GAGGGAACAGAGCTCCTGTTGTTTGAAAACCCGCGCGCCACACAGGTTCGAGGACACAGAAGCTCTCTTGAAGTGTGATGACGTAACAACTCGTCCAGCTATAGTGTAGATCCAGCGGAGAGCTTTATTCTGGATGACTTGCAGTTTTCTTCTGTTTGTGTGTGCTGCAAGTGTAAGTGTGAGTGGGGCGTATGTGAGAAGAGGGTGTATAATGGCTTTGAACAGGTGCAGTTTCGTGCGCGGGGCCGCACATCTAAATCGATAAAGCGATTGTAAGGTCTTATTAGCCAATGTGGCTTTTTTACTGGTATGGTAATGAAATCTAAACATGTAATCGAAGGTTACACCGAGCACGGTGCAAGAGCGTGTTATTTGAAGAGGTGGCTTGTATGGTTCTGTCGAAAGAGTTTAGATGTATTGGATCGTAAGGAGGGTTGTGTCTAGGGTTTAAAAAGAGAACTTTTGTTTTTGTCGCATTAGTTTTGATAAGCCATTTGTGCTCCCACCTCGAGACGGTGTCAAGCTCGTCGTTGATTCGTCGGACAACACCAGCGAGCGAATCATGTCTAGCTAAGTGGTACAGTCGTCGGCGTAAAGAAGCGTCAATGAATCGGGAAATGTGGGGTCGGGGAGGTCGTTTGTGTATAATATGTATAGTGTTGGGCTGATTATGCTGCCTTGAGGTACACCTGCGTGCATTTGAATGGTGTCTGAAATTTTGCCTTTAAATTTTAGCTTTAATTTACGGTCATCCAAGAAGCTGCAAGCAGCTTCTTGGTGCACGAGGGAAAATTAATTTTGTGCACAGTTTATACTTCAAGCCAGCATGCCAGACCGTGTCGAAGGCTCGCTCCACGTCTTTGGTTACGAGAACCGTCTTTAGTCTCCTGTCTTTGTTGTTAAGACAGTAGTTAGTCAGTATGTTCAGTGCGTCATTTGTCGAGCGGTGAGAGCGGAAGCCGAATTGTTTGGAAGAGAGTAGGTCATGGTTGTCGAGATACCGCCTTAGTCGGGAGTTAATTATTTTCAAAAATTTTGCCTAATGTCTCTAGATTTTGCCTAATGTCTCTAGTAAACTAATTCAGTTAGGTCTTTGTTTGGCTTAGGGATAAGGGCCACTAAAGCAGTTTTGAAAGGTGAGGGATAGTAGCCAGAGGCAAGGGAAGTGTTATATAAGTGCGTCATAGCTCGTAAAACGTTGTCAGGGAGATGAATGAGTGCGTCACGTCCGATCTGAGAGGAGCCCGGAGCCTTTCGAGGAAACCTCATTATTATTTGTTTAACCTCCTCCAGCGAGATGGGGGCACGGAGTTCGCATGTGTCGTCCAGATTATCCAGGTGGATAATCTGCTCTGGTTCTGTTTCTATCCTGTGGTCTTGGCTCCAGGTGTTGATGATTGAAAGTGATCATTAAAAAGAGGGTGGGGTTCATGAGGATAGAAAACAGTTTGCCAGTGGTCATGAAAAATTTTGATAACCTCCACGGGATCTGAAATTTGATTGTTGTCCTTGAGGAGGTGAGTGAAGGGGGGAAGTTACTACCTTTTAATTGTCTAATTGATTGCCAAAATTCCCGTGGAGTGCGAACTCTCATATATTCTGTTTGTTTAATTTAAATTTTGCCAATGAATTTTGTGGTCATTGTCAAAACTATTTATGACGTGATTTCTGAGGATAGTGAGGTCCCACCGTACTCGATGTAAGTGATTTAAATTTTGAAAGAAACGATTCCTGTAGCAGGTCAGGAGACACTTGGTTCTCTCGCTTGGATGGAATGATTTGCGGATCTTATAGCGCTCTCGCGGTATGGCGCGGCGCATTGCTGCTGATATCCAAGCGAAAAGATGATGCCAATGCCTATCTATTTCGAGAATGTTTTCTCTTTCAAGGTTGAAGTTAAAATTTTGACTGGCAAGGTAAGATTTAAAGTCATCCCAGTCTGCTTTTTTGTACCTGAAGGATGTTGTTTCTTTGTTTAGTATAGGTGTCATTGAAAGTTTTATGATGACGGGTATGTGGTCAGAACCGAAGTTCGGGCCAGGTTGTAAGTGTGTGTGGTAGGGGAGTGCCGCTCTGTTCCCGAAAACGAGATCAGGGCGGCCCTTCCCTCTCGATGTGAATGAGGTGTAGAAGTCGGGTCCGATGTAGTGGAGTCTTTTTGTTTCGAAAATAGACAAGAGCTGTCTGCCGTGTGCGTTGTTGTATGTGTGGTTAAATGATGTGTGTGCTGCGTTAACATCCCCGGCAAAGAAGACTGGGAGATTATTATAATTAAATAATTTATTGAAATCGTGAATAGGCAAATTTGACTGGGTCTGATATAGGCAGTGGCAATCATTATAGGGCCCTGCTGGGTGAAGAGCTTAATAGCCATGAAATCAGGATGAATGAATGGAGGCGAGATGATTTCGAAATGAAAGGTGGATTTTACGAGAATGCAGGACCCTACAAACCAGCCGTTTCGTGATTGTCTTGACGTGTAGCCGAAGTGTTTAATAGCATAGGAATTAGTGATAGAGGTGGAGTTTAAAAGAACGACGTCAGGACTTTCCCGGTCTAGGAAGTCGTAAAATACTGTCTTACGTTATAAAATGATCTTACATTCGCTTGAACGATTGTCAGCATGCCACTCAGAGCAGGTCGAGATGACGATGACCTACTTTTCGTGGCGTTTGCTGCTCACGGTAACGAGATCGAGACGAGGACGAGCCCCAGACTGGGTCTCTTCGGGGTCCGGGGGACTCCTGGGAGAGGGAGGCACGGAATTCACGGAATCGGCGGTGATTCTCCCTAAGTCTCCCTGACGGGGAGGACGGAACTACGTCCCTGGGGGAACAGGCAGCGCGGTAGCCCCCTCTCAACCTCAGGACTGAGGTCGATGTGGAGGCTCTCCCGCTGCTGGAGTCCCCGATGATGGTGTCGTCATGACGAAGACGAGGAGTGGCGGGCTCCGGGGTTTCCGTGAGCAGAGGGTCTTTTTTGTCTTTTTTTTTTTTGGTGCATGTTAAGTGGTGAAGGGAGTTTGCGTTTGTGATCGTTTGTGTTATTTGTAGTTTTTTCTTGTGCAGTTTCTCTTGGTTTGCGTTGTGGTTGTGGTTGTGGGAATACGTGTGCATGAGAGGTAGAGGGCTGTGGTGAGGTGGTGGTCGCCACTCTAGCCTCGGTGTTGTGGTTGTTTGTGCGTGATACTCAGGTATGTACAGGTTCTCGTCTTCGAAGATTTCCTCGGGGATCACAATGCTGGGAAACCGTTTTTTGTAGTAGTGTTGGAGTGTTGTGAATTTCTTGGCGTTGTATTTGCAGCTATTAAAGCTACGTGTAGTATGGTCGTATTTTGGGGTTGTTGTTAGGTATGAAGGCGTTGTTTTGGGGAAAATTGAGGTGGTAGAGGCATTTTGTTTCCCGAGGGAATCGTGTTGGGTCGTTTGTGGTGGGTGTGGATGTTGTAAGGGTCGGAGTGTTGAAGCGTAGGTTGGGTTGTTGTTTGTTTTTGTGCTTGTCTTTTTGTCTTAATAATTTCTTTGCGTTTGGGGCAAGACCCCCTGACAGGGGACATGCTGCCCCTCGCAGTTGCAACATCTGATGGTCTTGTTGCATGTGCAAAAAAGTGTCCAGGGTTTTGCCACATCTGCTGCATCTCTGTTCGTGTGTGCATTGTGTTTGTGTTGTAATCTGTAGCATTTGAGCATTGGTCAACCTGAATAAAGCTTCAGGTTCACATTATAGGTGGACAGGGGGGTGGGGGGGGGGGGCTTTTTTTGGTTTTTTTTTGGGGGGGCCGGGGTTTTTTGGGGGGGGGAGTCCCCGGGGGGGGGATGGGTGTCTTTTTTTTTCCCCAAATTTGGGACCGGGGAAGGAAAACCGGGGGACGAAAGGGATTTTGGGAAAAGGGGGGGGGGGGGGGGTTTTTTTTTCCGGGGTGGTTTTTTTTTTTCCGGGGTGGGGGGGGGGGCCAAAGGGGAAGGGTTTTTTTTTTTTTTTTTTTTTTTTTTTTCCCCCCCCCCCCCCCCTTTTTTCCCTTTTTTTGGGAGGTTGGGGTAAAAATTCCTTTACGGTTAGGAGTTTTTCCTTTCGGGCCAGGGGTTTTGGTTGGGGTTTGGGGGTTGTCAAAAAAAGGGGGGGGCCGTGGTGGTTTGGGGTCCCCCCTTAGCCTCGGTGGGGCGGTTTGTCTTGTCCCCGGATTTTTTTTGCCCAAAGGTTTTTCCTTTGTTCAAAGGGGGGAAACCGGTTTTTTTTTGGAATTTTTGGGAGGGAAAGGGGTAATTTCTTGGGCCCCCTTTTTAATTTTGGGAATTTAAAAAAAAAAAAAAACGTGTGTAGGAAATTTTTTTGGGGTTGTTGGGGAAAATTTTTTGGGGGAAAAGATTTAAAGGGGTTTGGGCCCCCGGGGAATTGTTTTGGGGTTGGGTTTGGGTGGGGGGTTTTGGATGGGGAAAGGGTCGGGAGGGTTGAAACAAATTGGTTTTTGGTTTTTTGGGCGGTTTTTTTTTGGTTTCAAAAAAGACACACTGGGAAATTAACATTTTGTGTTTTTTTGGGGCCGGGGGGTTGGTCCCAAAGGAATTCCCAGGGTTTCCCCACCTCGCATTTGCTTTGGGGAAATTTGTTTAGTTTTTAATTGAAAGGCATTTGGGCCTTTAAAATTAAAAATCTATTCCCAAAAAAGGGGGTGCGGTTTTAAACCCAAATTATCCCACAAGGGCCGGTGCCCCCTAGGGGGGGCAAGGATTTTTAAAAGGGGAAACCCAACTCAAAAACCCTTTTTTGGGAGCCCCCTAAAAGGTCCAGAGGGCGGGGTTTTTGGGATTTTTGGAGTTTTTTTGATTTCGGCGGCTTAAATTCCCAGCCCGATGTATACCCTCGATTTCCAGGCCCCGATAAGCTGCGCGGTGTTTGGGGCGGGAGTGGGTTTCGCCAAACCGCCGGGGCCCCCAAACTCTCCCGAGCGGGGAAAAACCCCCGTCGCACGTTGTAAACCACAAAAATATACATATATATTTTAATATATATATATATATATATATTATATATATATAAATAAAATATATATTTTTTAAATTTATACACGTATATATGCATAATATCTGTGGGTGTGTGTGTGTGTGTGTGGGGTGGGGTGTGTGGGGTGTGGTGTGTTTGTGTTGGGGTATTTTATACATATTATATATAATATATATATATAATATATATTTTATATAATAAAAAAAAATTTTTTTTAAAAAAGCAAAATATTTTAACATATATATAATACATATACATATATATATACATAAATTTATATATAAAATATTATATTTATATAAAATATACCCACAAATATATATAAAACCCCTACACAAAACACCCCCACACCCCCCACACACAACCCACCCCACACACCCCACACCCACACACACAAACCCCACACAAACACACATAAATTTATATAATATAAAATATATATAAATAAAATAATAACACATATATAAATCATATAAAAATCATAGATAACAATAAATTTTTAACATATATATAAAATATATAAAACATACACACACACAAAACCCACACACACCACACAAAAATATATATATAAAATATATATATATATTTAATATAAAAAAAAATTTTTTTTGTGTGTTTTGGGGTTTTTGGTGTGTGGGTGTGTGTGTGTTGTGTGTGTGGGGGGGGTGTGGGTGTTAAATTAAAGTATATATAAAATTTTATAAAATTAATATATTTTTATTTTATATATATAATATATATATATTTTTTTTTAAATATAAAATCAATCAATAAATAACGGTATGCTCATTTTTGGGGCACCCGTGGCCCCTCTCCCCCAACCCTTCCCACAAAACCTCATTTTCGCTTTTTTTTCCACTTATCCCATCGACGGGCCCGAAATATCTTTGTAATTGTCGCCAGTTTTTGTTTTGGGGTTTGCCTTTTCCTTTTTTTCCCTATAAACCACCCCTGTCAGAAAGGGTTTTTTCCTCAATATTTTTACTTCTCATTACAGACCAAAAAACCCTTTAATTTCACCCCTTGTTCAAATGCCCAAACAGTCGGTCTTTACAATTTATTTTTTCTCAGCACTTCTTTCATTGGGCTTTTTTCCTCTGTCCACTAATACCAGTACTCGTCTTTAACACCAATTTCAAAACTTTTGATCTTTTCTTGTCTATCTACTTAAACCCACCCAACACTCGAACCATATGATGAAATTTGGGAAAACTAATGATTTCAAAACCTCAGCTTTTTCCGTAAGGAAAATGCTTCGGTCTTTCCGATTTTATTGAGACCCAATTGTGGGGTTTTTGGGCAATGGTAATTCTTTTTTTTTTATCCCCGGTAAATAAATATGTATTAGTTAAAACAGCCCCAAGATAATGAACTCTTTCACTTTTTCCCACAATAATTCCCAAATTGATTGAACCCCCCATTTTTCATCATTTTTCATTGCCAGTTATTTTTGAATTTTTCATGATTTAGTTTTTTTGGCATTAAAAAACAAGCCGGGCCTTTTCACTTCTTCTCAAAATTTAAATTAGTAGTTGTTTGTAGTTCATTGATATGTTTTGGCAATCAAAACTATATCATCGGCGTACCTCAAAATTTAAATTTTTTTGTATCCCCCCCCAACCCCACATTCCCTTTAAAAATTCTTAGAGAAACCTTCAAAATTTGTTTCAAAATTTATTTTTAAAAGAGGTGCGGGACAGAATGCAACCCTGTCGTCTCCTTTTTTGATTTTCGAACCATTCTGTTAACCCATAAGGGTTCTTCAGCGTTTTGTTGGTCTTTAAAAGGGTTTTAAAATTGGGATGATTTTTTTGGGAAAACCCCCGCAAAATTTTTCCCAAAAAAATTTTGTCCCTGTGACTTTTTAAAGGCAATTGGCCCTATTTTTGTTGCATTGGAGTGGTCCCCTTTTTTTAGGTAGGGAGAAAAGACTGTTTTTACCCAGTCTTCTGGCCATTTTTTTTCATTCTTTATTTTTGTACGGGGTTTTGTAGAAGAAGTATTCAACACTTTCGCCAGCATTTTTAATTGTTCTGCTGTTATTTAAATCTTTTCCGGGGCTCTGTTTTCTTTTTCTTCTTTTTTGGCTTTTATAACTTCGTCCGCAGTGGGGGGGGTTCTCCTTTGCTGTCATTGAGTCTAATTAATGTTGTTGTTAGATTTTTTTTCTTTTTTATAAGTTGGAAAAAAAATTGATTTCCCTTTTATCTTTTACTCCTTTTCCCTCCCTAAACAAGTCCCTTCCCCAGTTTTTATAGTGTCCATTGTAGGTTTAAATTTTTGTGTTTTATGTTTCGTACTCCTTTTGGGGAAATTCTTTTGTTTTTCTTATTGAAGAAAAGTTTTTAAATTTCTGGCAATGTTTATTTAAAATTTTTCCTTATCTGTCGCAAAAATCTTTTATTTTTTTTTATTTTGTTTTTTTTTAAAATTTCTTTTTTAACTGGAAATTTTTGTACCTTTTTTTTTTTAGGCATCTTCGTTTTTAATTTTTACTTAGTTTTTTTCAATAAAACCCGGGGGAATTTTTCTTTTTTTTTTTGGGCGATAAATTTTTTTAAGCAGTGCCCCAGCAAAAGTTTTTTCCCTTCCCACCAAATCATTTGGTGTTTTTTTTCATCTTCACATTTATTTTAGATTTCAAATTTGTTTTCAATTTTAATTTTTTTTTTGTTTTCAAAAAGTTTTGTATTCGAGCTTTTGAGGGGTGTTGGCGCTCCCTCTTTTTTAATTTTATTTAAAGTCAAAAGTTAGTGTTTGGGGTCACTGTTGCAGTCGGACCAGGGCTTGTTTTTTGGGTTTTTTATGCAAAAATCTTCCATTTTTTGGTTTAGCCAAGTAGTCAATTTGGGTTTCGGGTTTTTTTGTTGGGAAACCCCGTGTACAAGTGTCCCTTGGGGGTGTTGGGAAAAATGTATTGGCTATAAAAATAATTTTGTACTACAGAAATTTAATAAAAACTTTACCTCTTTTATTTATACTCCAAGGCCCAATTTTTAAAAGGGGTAATTTTTTTGAAATTTTTTTTTTCCCACTTTTGGGGTTGAGGGCTCCCCCTGATTTTTTTTACATCTCTGTTAGGGTTTTGCTAAAATATCTTGGAGAGGTTATAAAAAAACCCAATTTTTTCACACCGGGAATATTTGGGTTTGGGGCGTGAAATTTTATAATACTAATATTTGAAAAGGGTTTTTTTGTTTCTGAATTTTTTTAAAAGCGATCCTTTTTTGGGGCCCGGGACCCAATTAAATGAATTTTTCAAGGTTTTTTTTTGTGAGAATCATAGCAAAATCCGTGAATTTAAATTTTTTCCCTTCTTTTTTTTCCCGAAAAAAGAAAAGTCTTTTTTTTTAGTTTTGAAACTTCCATTACTTTTTTCCCAAATTTGGCTCCACTATTTCCCAGTATTTGAATGTTGTATCATCCATTTCGTTTTTCAGACAGTAGTAATTTTCCCATCTCTTTTATTTTTTTTTCGTTTCCCCTTCCGATTTTTAATGTGTTTCTTAATTGGACCGTTTTTTTACTTTCCCTTTTTCTTCCAGATGCTGTTTTAAAATTGTCACCGGTTGCCCCCTAACTAAGCGCCCCTTTATAACCCCCGCCGGGCGGGCGATGTGGGATGAATTTTCGTTTTGTATTTAATCATTGGTTAAGGTTTTTTCCCAAAAAAAATAAAATTTTAGTGGGGAAACCCCCCTGCCCCCTTCTCAACTCGCAGTCTCCAACTAAAATTTGGGGAACTAATTTTTTGCCGCTTTTTAAAAATTTCCCCTGTAAAAAGCCAGAAATTTTTTATTTTGGGGAAACCCGTAACCCTAAACCCGAAAGGGGTTTTCACCAGTATCCACTGCCCTTCTGCCGACAAAAAAAATTTACCGGGGACCCTGGTTAGGATTTTAAAAGGTGCATCCTTGGGTTTAAGGGGAAACCCCCGGGTTTCAGTTTATTTTCTTACCCAGGAAAAATTTATATATTATAAAATATATATAATTATATATATTATATATATATATACCACATACAACCGATTATATGCGTTTTATAAAATATAATTTTTTAGGGATAACTATTTTTTTTTTTTTTTTTTTTTTTTTAACACCATTATTCCCCTGCAGGACATAGGCCTTCCAATTCATTACTGAGAGGGTTTTAAAGGGAGTGCCAAACCCCTTCCCGGGCTGGATGCCCTTCCTAATCAACCCCGGTTTGTGCCACGGCGGTGACTTTCCCCTACGACACATCGTTTGATTTTCCCGGCGATATGTCGTTTTCCCCAGAAGTTCTTTAACCATGGGAATAAAAATTTTTCTTATAAAAAATTTATTTATAAATTTTTTTAATTTTTATTAGTCACAGTATTTTTTTTTTTTTTGGAAAAAAATTTATAGAAAGTTTTTTTCCCTTTAAATTTTTTAAAAAGTGAGGATCAAGAAAAAATCGTTATTTTTGTTGAATCGAAGTACGAAAAAATGTCCCAATTTAGAAAAAGTGTTTTGGGAAAATTTTTTTTTACACGCTCTCTCGATGGGTTGGGCCCCAAAAGGGGTTAAAAAGGATGATCCAGTTTATATCTTTAATTTAAATTTTTAAAAAGATTTAAAGGGGGGTCCCTAATTTTTTTTGTAGCTTGGAAAATGCTGAAGGGGTTTTAAAAGTTTCAGGGAAAAAGAATGAGAAAAATGAAATTGGTCATAAAGGGTGTTTTTTATTAAAAAAACATTTAAATAAGGTGAGGGCCCCCCAAACCCCGAGGGCACGTGTCAAGGTTATTTCTTATTTTTTTTGTTGGAATAACAGATTCTGTATTCAATTTTAAATGTTTGAAATTCAATGATGAATAAAGTGATTTGTAATACCGAATCTAGATTTTTTTGTTTGATATTAAAAATTTTCATTTTTTTTATTTAAATTTTTATGGGGGAAATTTTTGCGAAATAAAGTAATCCCTTTTTGTGTTATTTTCCCTCTTTTAGCAAAAGAATATATATTTTTTTTTTTTTTAACAAAAAATTTTTTTGGGCAGCTATCAGAAGTTAGCCCGAGGGTTATGGTCTAAAAACCCCCCTCTCTTGTTACCCGGGCACTATTATTTCCGATTGATTTCTGATAAAAATGATTTTATGGGAGGTTTTGCACATCCCCCATGAGGTCTGGTGAGGATAAGGCATTTGAAAGGTGTAACAATACATACATACATATATATATATAATTTTATATAATATTTTAATTAAAGTGTGTGTGTGTGTGTGGGGGGTGTGGGTGTGTGTTGTTGGTGGTGTGGTTTTGTGTGTGTGTCCTTTTGTGTGTGTGGCAAAAAATATTTTTAAATATATATATATTTTATATATATTATTTTAAATTTAAATTTTTTATTTTTTTATATGGGTAATGTATCATATTTTTAATCTTTTTTCTATATAATCCCTACCAAAAACCACCTATAAATATATATATAAAATATTATATATATATTTTTATATATATATAAAATATTTATATTTTATATATATATATATAGGTGTGTGGGGGGGGGGGGCTATGGTGGGGGGGGGCCCTATATATAATACCATTGTATATGTCTATATATTGATTTGTATTTGAAAAAAATATTATCATTAAGAAAACAAAAAAAATATAATTGTGGTATCAATAAAATCTGTACTGTGTTTAAATTTCATTTATAAAAAAAACCCTAAACCCATACATTTTTCCCTATGTCAAGGGCTGCCTCTCTGGTCTCAATAGGCTACTCTTTTAATGGGTGTTAAATACGCAGTAACCCTTCCCAAGATTCCACTGGAAAACCTCTTTCATACTCCTTATTTTTTGACAAAAAAATCTCTGCTATCATAACAAAATTTTAAAGTTCAGCAAAAATATCACTTATTCTTATTGATTTAAGAATTTATTTATTTTTAATCATTATTTTCTTTGATTATTTTTACTTTTTTCCCTCCGGCATCAAAATATGAAAATTTTCCTCTTTTCTCAAAAGAATGTGTCAGTTAGAACTGAAGCACATATACAAGTTCTGAGGCAAAACTGGAGCGGCCTACGATAAGTCCAGATTTTTATCCTCTCTCCATCTGTATAAGGATAACAGGTCAGCTGCATAGGTGAATGAATGGTTTAGAATGAAGTATGTTTGGCGCAAACGAACACATTCTTATTAATTCTTATGCACAAAAAGATTGAAATTATGATATGGTAATAGTAATAAAATGATTATGAAGAGTAGAAAAAGGACCATAATGATAAAATTCCTCGTCCTTCTACTCTTCCCCCCTTTTCTCCTTTTTCATTGTCATCATTATCATTATCACAATCATTATCATCATCATTATCATTATTATTATAATTACCATAATCATTTCATTCCCAAATCACCATCATTCTTATCAAATCACGAAAATCATTACCACCCATTATTAGAACTTTCATCCTTTTAACAATTATAATACTGGTACGAAACTTTGTAAAGAAGTATACAGTCTGTTAAAAATAATAATACAACATTCATTGAAGAAAACAAATAATTATGAATATAATATGATATATTGCAATTAAAAGTAAAACAAAATATCGATAATGATAATGATAAAAGGTAATGATAATAATAAAAATTTAATGATACTAATAATAAGGATAATAATAAAAATAACAATAACAACATAAAAAAAATAATAACAATAATAATAGTAATAATGATGATGATGATGATGATTATAATAATAATAATTATTGTTATTATTATTATTAAATCATAATCATAATCATAATAATATAACAATAACGAAAAACATAATAAAAATAGGATAATAAATGACAATAATGATAAATAATATGATAATATTATTAAAAATAATAACATAACGTCATGATCACGGTGAAAATACTAATACTAATAGTAATAATAATAATAATAACAACCATTAGAAATAAAAATAATCAATATTTTTTATTATCATTTTTACTACTGATGATAATGAAGATGTTGATATAATAATTATAACAATAATGATAATGATAAAAATAAAAAAACAATAATGAAAATAATGATAACAATAATAATAATAGTAGTAGAAATAATAATGATGATAATAATAATAATGATAATAATAATAATATTGATATCAATGATCATGACTATAATGATATAATAATAATAAAAATGTCAATAATATTGATATAAAAAAAAAGATAATAATGATAATGATAATAAAAAGAGTTATAATATTGGATATAATAGCAATGATAATAAAATAAAAATAATGAAAAGTGAAAATATAATGATGAGGGATGATAATAATGATGATGATGATGAAAATGATGATGATGATGATAATAATAATCATTTATTGTTTATTGTTATTATTATTATCATTATAATAATAATAATAATAATAAAATAACAATAATTATAATAATGACGATAAAAACTTTGATGAAAAAAATAATGATGATGATAATGATAATGATGATGATAATGATAC